>NW_005187421.1:5055534-5057352 GCF_000239375.1 Pundamilia nyererei
AATGTAAAGTAGTCAGTGTACAGCTTGTATAACAGTGTAAATTTGATATCACCTCAAAATAACTCAACATACAGCCATCATTTGTCTAAACGACTGGCAACAAAAGTGAGTACACCCTAAAAGAAAATGTCCAAATTGTCCCCAATTAGACATTTTCCCTTCCTGGTGTCGTGTGATTCGTTAGGTCTCTGGTGCAAACGAGGCAAAAGTGTGTTGAATTTGGTGCTATTGCTCTCACACTCTCTCATACTGGTCACTGGAAGTTTAACATGGCTCATCATAGCAAAGAATTCTCTGAGGATCTGTAAAAAATAATTTTTACTCTACATAAAGATGGCCTGGGCTATAAGAATATTGCCAATACCCTGAAACTGTGCTGCAGCATGGCCAAGACCACAGTTTAACAGGACAGGTTTCCACTCAGAAAAACAAAACCTCGCCACAGTCGACAAAAGAAATTGAGTGCACATGCTTAGCATCATAATCAGAGGTTGTCTTTTGAAAATAGACGTATGAGTGCTGCCAACACTGCTGCAGAGTTTGAAGGCATGGAGGGTCACCCTTTTTTTTTTCTACTCTTGCTCTTGACGAAGGTGGTCGCACTTTTCTCCTCTCCTCCTCTCCCTTAGCTTCCCTGCTTAGCCTCTTATGTCCTTGTCTAGTCTCGTGTCTTTTGTATTACTTTTCCCTAGAACACTCTCTCATAGTCTGTTCTCTAAAACCTAAAAGAGGAATTGTGGATTTGATCAACTGGTCCCTAAATGCAATTGACACCCCTTTAACGGGAAGTTTGGGCTTGGGTGAGCCTGAGTGCTGAAGATATCTACCTATTCGGAACCATGGTAACAGGGTTCTTGCTGATCGGAGCTGGCTTGGCCCTGACTTATCGAAGAATTAAGAAAGCGGAACCGGCTGTTCAAACCCCCACAAGGCTGCCCGCTGGGATTGAAATGATGGGAAGAGGTGTGAGTTTCTCAAAATGGGCTCACTGAGTCATCACGGATAAAATCTTGGAGAGGCTATGGCTGCCGTGAATACTCAGAACAAGACCTCTGAGCACAAATTGGATCACATCTTGGGGAGGCTCACTGCGGTCGTGAGTTCTCAGAATCGGCTCTTTGAGCACAAGAATGACAACATCACAGAAGCAAGTTTGATAACATCATGGAGAAGCTTACCGCTCTCCAACAGGAGATTGAGAGACCAGTGTCGGACTGTCAGAACAGCTTTGAAATTCGTATGAGCTGTTCGCACTAAAGTAAAAAGCACCATCACTTCATGCGGAGACCCTTTCGGCGCCAGCTGTGGTCGCAAGGCTGGAGCCGAACAAAAACACCCTGATAACGACTGTGTTTAGTCTGTTCCTTCCCATGCAAGGCCACCTGGATTGGCTTGAAGACTGTTTACTTAGTCTAGCAGGGCGAAGGACACTGTCTCAGCTGAACTCTGGACACGCACACACATACACTGATACGCACTCACTCATCCCCCCTCCCTTTCCAAACGCCTTCGATGGTTGTTCCCTCTTGGGAAGACGGCAGGTCTGAGCCTCCGCTGGAATGGTAGCGCTGGGCAGGAACGGCTGCTGTGTTTGCTTCGGATTACTCCTCAACCCCCACCCGACCCTGTGGCTTGTCACATGTTCCATACTGTTGTGTTGTGGACATTTATGTGTTTTTTTTGTGCAGAGGAGTTTTTTTGTTTCTTGTTCTCATGCTGTCCTCCCAGGAGCCCAGCATGAGTAGAGGTCTCTTTTTTTCCTCTTGTACTTTCTCATTGTAGTGTATATTTCAGTCTTTGTTTTCTGTAACGCTACCG
>NW_005187421.1:5057372-5084662 GCF_000239375.1 Pundamilia nyererei
GAATAAAGCCTTGATTGATTGATTGATTGATTGATTGATTGATTGTCAGTGTTCAGACCATACCTGCACACTGCATCAAATGGCTGTCTTCCCAGAATCCTCCTCTAAAGATAATGCACAAGAAAGCCTGCAAACAGTTTACTGAAGACAAGCAGACTCAGGACATGGATTACCTGTGGTCTGATGAGATCAAGATGAACTTATTTGGTTCAGATAGTGTCAAGAATGTTTAGCGGCAACCAGGTGAGGAGTACAAAGACAAGTGTGTCTTGCCTACAGTCAAGCATGGTGATGAGAGTGTCACGGTTTGGGGCTGCATGCGTGCTGCTGGCACTGCGGAACTACAGTTAATTGAGGGAACCATGAATGCCAACATGTACTGTGATATACTGAAGCAGAGCATGATCCCCTCCCTTCAGATAATGAGCCATGGGGCAGTATTCCAATATGATAATGACCCTAAACACACCTCCAAAAAAAACAGTGCCTTGCTTAATAAACTGAGGGTAAATGTACTTGACTGGCCAATCATGTCTCCAGGCTTAAAGCCTGTTGAGCATCTGTGGGGCATCCTCAAATGGAAGGTTGAGGAAGGCGAGGTGTCTAACATCCACCTGCTCCATGATGTCATCATGGAGGAGTGGAAGATGATTCAACCTGTGAACCTCTAGTGAACTCCATGCCCAACAGAGTTAAGGCAGTGTTGGAAAATAATGGTTGCCACATAAAATATTGAAATTTTAGGCGCAATTCAGACATTTTCACTTAGGGGTGTACTCACTTTTGTTGCCAGTGGTTTAGACAAATGATGGCTGCATGTTGAGTTATTTTGAGGTGACAACAAATTTACACTGTTATACAAGCTGTACACTGACTACTTTACATTGCATTAAAGTGTCATATCTTCAGTGTTGTCCCATGAAAATATATGATAGAATATTTCCATAAATGTAAGGGGTGCACTCACTTTTGTGAGTAAGTGCTTATAGAGCTTATAGTAACCTGAGTGCAAAAGGACCTTCAAAGTACAGCTTTCTTTTTCTAGCACTGCTCCAATCAAAGTGCTTTTGTTAAGAATCTTGTGAGAGAAGGATAATTTCTTCTCATATAATCCAATCAAAATCAACAAGATGACTTATATTATCAACGCTACAAAATAGCGAAGGGAAAACTGACCCTTGGTGTTTTGCAACAGCAGAGATTTGCCCCTTTGGTGTGGCTTTTTAGTTAACTTGATGCTACAGTATTGTTTTTAATCTGCCGACTCAAACGTAAGGCCTCTTTGACGTATTGCCACTTTGGCGTTTCTCTCGTTATTCAAGTGTTGCCCCCTGACAGCGAAAACAAAAGAAAACTAATTAATCAAAACTTCTTATGTCACGTGACTCAGTATCATCTCATTTTTCACACCAGCTAGAACCCTCATTAATTAGCAGCTTTACATTAGCATGCCATCAGTGCTGCTTTGCAAATCACTCTCTCCCTCTCTCATTTGCATGCTCTTCATCACGTCTTCTGACTCTCATTGTGTTTTTCTCAGCTTTGAGCTGAGCTTGACAAGCACAAGAACACACAACAGCCTTCAAGTGTAACCTCCTGTTAGGATTTCTTCTGTTTCCTTTTTGTAAATGTTGCCTATTGTGAGTCTTTGATGTCCCTGGAAATGTTAACGATATCTGCATTGAAGATAAATGAAGTAAAAGTTTAGTAAAGATATAAACTAATGTGATTGATGCAGAGTGAGCCTATATGGGGAGTGAGCGCACATACATTTTTCAGCCTAATGGACTGTGGTTGCTGGCATGTATGCATTAGCTGGTAAATGAATAGCTCTAATGAAACCTTTATTGTACTCCCCAGTGCTTTGTTTTCTGCCGGTGTATCTTAAATTTTAACGTGGAAATAAACTCAAAGGTCTGAAATCTCAAACCTGTTTTTCCTTCTGTAACTCTGGAGGTAAAATGGCAGTTTGCTGCATTTACAGGCTGATCAGCGAACTGTTAAGAGGTACAAATATCAAAGATCGTCATTCATTAGTGACATAGCTGTGAGACAGCGAAAATATATGTGAATCGGAAACAACGTAACTGATGCAATATAGATTTGAGGTTGTGACATAAATTCATTATTGTTAAAACATTTTAAAGCATTTCTTCTTGTTTAATTTTAAAGACCAGCTAAAAAAGTACATTTTAAAAACACAAAAATCACTTTCCACCACCGGCATTTCACACAAATTATTATTATTATTTTTTACAAATAGCTGGTAATCAACATGCAGTATTTAAGTTTTCATGAGTACATACATTTTGGATACAAAATAACAAGCAGTATGTGTTCACTGAGAATGTTGGTGATAGATTTGAGAGATAAACATGTAGTTTCTTGTCAAGTAACTATAAGATTTCAGTTTAAAAGGTTGAATCAACCTCATCACAGCGCAGACACCAAGCTTACTGCTATGCCTGCAGTAGACGACACAATCAAATGAAAGCCTACTACTCAGAAGCCAGGAAGGCAGAAATTCCCCTGAGCAGACATTTGTGTGTACTGGATCTTTCGCAGGACAAAAGAACAAACTTGTTTGGATGCTCTGATGGGTTCTGTTTAACAACACCTACAAGGCAATGGGCAGATGCAAAGATGCTGCTAGTTACATAACCCACACAGATGCACCTCCACACTGAAGTGACTGGGTGGCATTTCACGTCTGTGGTGTGATAAATGTGCCACGTAAAGCCAGTTAATGCGTTTCTGATGAATGTGTAGCTTCAGTTCAGGAGAATTTCTGAGCTTTTCTTATATATTTATAACTATTTTTCTGGCAAATGTATGACTTTATACTTTTTTTAAAAATACTTTTATACTTTTTTATGCACCCATTTTGACTTTAATGACTTTAATCTCAGCAGTTGTAAATATTTTCTTAAAATAACAGCCCCATCCTTGTGCACTACTTTAAAGAAGACACACTTTATTGCCTGAAATTGTTACCTCTGAAGCATACGAGTGCATAAACTCTTTTTTCCTCCTGAACAGCTGCTGTCCTGTTTCTTATCTGCTCTGACAGGTCAAGGTTTTTATGCTGCTCGTTTGGCATGTGGGACAAGTCTCTTTGTAGCTCTATAGATATGGATTTAGAAGATATCTTCTCTATTGTCTTGGAGGACAAAAACCAGCATTGGCGTGCAAACTGTGCACTACCCTGATAACAAAGTTGTCAATTCTCTGTCACGATCACTGTGGCAATAGAAAGAGCAGCATGGCCCTCGGGCTGTTGTTGATTACTTGTTTTTTCAGTCAGTAGTCAGGAAGGTGACACGATTACACTAAAAATATATGTAGCTTTGAGTCAGTGATCTGAATGCCTATAGAGAGAGTGACCTTCACAGCAAAGGTGCATCTCTACTTCTCTTTTAGAGACTTATGAAATCTATTCATGTCTGCATCCTTGGGCAGCGTGCTCATAAATGTCTGACAGGAGCTACTTTTTCATTCACCTCATTTCTGACCCTTAAATCTGAGAGGCAGGCTCACCTAAGACTATTTGCATCAAGGTATGCACAAATAAATCATGTAAACAACAAACTGCCTTTCAACTTGCTTATTATTTCCCCCCATCTAAACACATCATTATATCTCTTAAATGTTCACCACACATACCCAGAATCTGATAGTTTAGTGCATCTGTTGTTGTGGCTTGAGGTCCTAGTTTTGTTGGGAGGTATTTGTTAATGTGACGCTTATGTTCAAATTGCACCTTAATACGTTCCCGATGTCCTCAGTGATTCATTATTCAGCTGGGAGGGATATAAGCGAGGCACACTAATTTGATGCCTCTCTCTTTTCCTGCCAGTGACACATTTAACTGTCCCCAAAATTGAGGCACTTGCCATCCAATTCACATCTGCAACCTAATTAGCGCTGCATTGTGGCAGTTGGCTTCTTTTTTATTCCTGTTTTTTTTCCCCTGGAGTTTCTCTCTTCTCGGTGGCTTGGCATCTTACAGAGGATGTATTTGCTCAGTTCTTTAAACTAACCTTCAGTTAAACACTGCACAGAACGTGGACACCGTTTAGCTGAGAAAATGCTACTATCGCAAAGACCAAATATGTCAGATTATGCAGATAAAAAAGCAAATATATCAAAATAGGGCTTTTTTTGGATAGAAATAGTAAAGGAGAAAAGCCACCTGAAGCACTAGAGTGATAGTCAGTTGAATACAGAGTGTAGTTCCTATAAGTTTTACTCCGGTTCCTGCAGAGATTTGTTCTTTTTATTCATCCCCATGGCACAGACACGTGACTCAAAAGCTGCTTCCCTTGTGGGCAATGGTCAGTGAGAGTCAGTGAGGCATACATAGTGTGCTTCAAGTGCACTGGCTGGAAGCTTAAAGGTCCTGAACATATATGCCGACACCGAGAGCCAACAGTTATGCCTGCAGCGAACTAGTTCAATGAGACAGCCCAGAGCTGAAGGAGGGACCTAGTTGATGAAGGGAACTCTCACCCTCTTGGTCATGACTGGATGAAAGACCAGTGTCAAGTGACTTATGGTCTCAATCTTGCTGCTAAACACAATTTTCCATTACTAGTTAAAAACAGCTAATCTCAGGTCCCTTCTGCCAACAATGATGGTTTGATCCAGTTTCTTGAATCCCACCTACTGCTCTTTAGGTGGAATAATCCAGGTAGCTTCATAAAACCTTTTAGCAGTCAGTAGAAGTTAACGCCCCCACTCACAGCAACCCAACTGCTTTTTCTCCACACTCATATTGCATGTAGCTTCACAAATGTTCACAATATGAAGGTATCCCAAGCAAAATCTTTAGCACTTTGCCTTTAGTACTGTAGGGGGAAGAACTGATGAAAAACAAGGTCAAAATGGCTAAAAATCTATTATGAAGTTTCTTTCTGAAATCTGTTGTTGTGCAGTGTTTCTGTTGTCACACAGGTCTCCCTTTAAACAATTCAACTGCTTCATGAAGACAAATTCAGCACTGAAACAGTGCAGTATCCAGATTTACTGGTTTCTTTTATGAAGGGATCTCATACAAATCTACTCAGACGAGTATTTTTAACCAATATCTGTAAAATATTGAACTTTAGCAAAATTGAAAAATAAATCATGTTATCTTTTAATTTGGCAGAATAGCTTAGATTTGTGTCATTTCACAGATTTTTTGTTTTAATGAAGAAACTGTTCAAAAAGTAAATCAAGGAAGCAAATTGCTTCCTTGCTGCTACAAAGCAGTAGTTGCTATTTGAAGACTTGTATAGGGAAAACTGACAAAAGTTCACATAGTAAATGTTGTAAACTCTGCAGAAGGTAAATGCTGAAGGCAAACTCTAGGTGTGTGGGGGTGTCCACAAAGCAGAGCTGTATGAAAACCGGAAAATCCTTAATCAGCTTCAGGACTAGTGAGTTTATTGCCCACAATCATCAGCTGAGGTCAGGAGTTTGCTGGAGGATACATGAATCATGTTATGACTCAGTGCTCAAGTAGGAATAAATAAAAAAGGGATTCCACCCTCTGAAGGATTTCAGGTCAGAAAGAGACAAACCATGATACTCAATCAGCTGTGCTATTTTTACAGCATTTCCTTCTTTAAATCAATATAAAAATAAATAAAAGGACATTCGGGAATGAACACTTGCCTGACTTTCTGGATGAACTTACCTTAAAATCAGAACAGGACAAACAAAAATTAGTTAAACATCATATCTACTTTTTTAAACAACAGTAGAGCAAGTAGAAAAAATATCATTCTACTGTAACGTGCTTCTACCTCCCTGTGCTTCACTTCTGTCTGTACAAACTTCCCCGAAATATACGGAGGCTAACGTGGTCCTGAGCTTGGCAGCATAGTCAGGGCAGCATTGGGCGCTCGCCATCATCCTGTTCTCATCTTCATGTCCCGTTCTCCAGCAAGTTCACTGCTACCAGGCCAAATACCACAAGCTATTAATCTCCACCACCATACAATATCGTGAGTGCATACATTTTCCGCTTGGCTTGTCCCAGCAGGATTCGAACCACAGAAACCTTGGCAGTGCTTGAGACCAAGGACTGTTGAGGACACTCGGCATACGACAACCAGCAGGCTATAAAGCTTGTCCTGTACAGACTGCAAAAAGATAAGGTTCATAGTTACGCTTCTAGAAAACATCTAGATGAATGGGATAAGCTGGAAGAGTGACATAAATAGCAGAATTTGAATTTTTATTAATGCATGACTTCCTGATTCAGTTCTGTTTGAACTGGACTTCACAGCGTTGTCGATGAAAACAAAAGTTCCTGCTCGCAGTCCTTTGGATCCAAAGTCCTGTTGGCTTTTATTCCTGCCAGCTAATCAGGGACTAATCTACACCTGGGAAGCCATGTGAATTCTGTTAACACCAATTAACTAAGAAGAAAAACCAGCAGTAGTCATATCTGTAAAATACAGAGGAAAGAACTGCCCATGATTAAACAGAGGAAAAGCAATGTTAAGGTATTTAGACCTAAACTAGTGCATATGATCATGGCTGCTTTATATGCCAGTTGGGCCTATTCAGAGTTAGATGTATTAAGATAAACTAATGAGTTTGTTTGTTTTTAGTTTATTTTGGATAGCAAGAATCTAACATGCCATTTAAAATCACATAAAAACATCTGAACAATTGTCATGACCAAAAACAAAGTATCAATACAGACAGAATTTTTCTCCACTTGTTTGTATTCTGTGAAGTTCAATGTTTTTTTACATTTTCGTGACATGCTAGACTTGTGGTGTGCTCAAATCTGACACTAGTCTGACAGACTTATGTTGGTCTACCTTTACCAAAAATGTATGAAGCATGTGCACATCTGTGTCCAGTTTTAGTATTTATAAAATAAATATTTGCCCAAAAAATCTGTTAATCCAAAAAAAAGTAAAAGATTCCTCATGATTCATGTTGAACTCAGTGATGTACAGATGCAGTTACATTTGATTAGAGTTGACTAACTTGCCCTATCCATCATATCAAACCACACGTATCCTCTCATGGTCTTCATGATATAATATATCCATATCAAATATGGAAGCATGTCTCTCTGTATGCTTGGCTCTGTATGGATATAATACTGTATGGATGAGGGAGATGCTGAAGGAGGCCAAAAGTCCACTATACCTTACAAAGCTCTCTTCAGTGATCTAAAGGATTAAATTACTTCCCTCCTTTAAGTACACCCTGCCTTATTTCATTTGAGTCAGAAAATAAAACCCAAGTGATGGAAGCTAAAGATGGTGTAACTGCTGTTCACTGACTTTAAAAGAAAGAACACATATTTTAGATAATGGCTGTCCTCTAGGTATTGACTATTTGTTCCACCGGTAGAGTTGAGATGAGCAGAATCATAATTGTTCTGCTTCCTGGCTGAAAATCGCCTTGTAACCTTCACGGAAGTCTCAGTGGGCGTTCTGCTGTGTCTCTTTGATCTGCTGGCTTTCAGCTCCACCTTTCATTGCATCTCAGACAAAATCACCAGTGTGAATCCTTCGGGCTCACAACAACAGCACTAAACATGTCTGGATGAATGCCTGTGTGCAGGGTTAAGAAACGCACACCTGCAATGTTTGCAGCAGGCGTTAGCAGTGTTGTGATTAATGATATAGCAGAACAAATGCAGCTGAACAGTTTAATGGACCCACAGCAGCTCAGCCTGCAGTAGATACAACTGACGGTCCTGTTTGTTTTCCATGAGAAATGTGTGTGTATCCATATGTTTGTGGATACACCGTGCAACGTAAAGGGGAAACACCCCAAATCCCATGTTCCTCAGCAATGGAGCGGAGAGCAATGCCATGCCAAGATGACATATTGAAGGGGGCGGCCATTTTGGATGCTGGTCAGGAAGGTGTAGAGAAGGTCAGCTGTTGCTTTTTGCCTTCGCCAGAGAATTACACATTGTTCTCATTGGAAAGAGCTGCACAGTGTGCTGCAGCAGAGAGCCAAGTGGAAAATTAGTGATTATCTAAGTAGGGAAACGTCACAATAGATATTTTAGGCAACAGTGTTTCCTTTACATAATCAGCCACAGATTTTGCATTAAATTCAAAGAGTCTTCTTATCACAAGCTTTTTTTAAACACTGTAATCCATTAAAACAAAATTTTTAAAAAAGATACTGTGTTCTTGCCTTCGTAGTCTGCAGCTTTAAGCAGCCTGTATCTATCAACACTTTGAAGATTCTCATTAAAACAGAAAACAATATTTATACATAATTATCATACATTACCATAAAAACACAATAATTTTTATATATCCCTGTTTTGTGTATAGCTCTTTTTATTCCTATTTTTTTATTGTTATTATTTTGCCATTTACAATTAGTTGATAAAGAGTCACTGACGGAAATGTTATCTTTCCAGAATGACAAAGTATCTTAATCTTATTCTTATCTTACAAAACTTGATCCTCAATCAAAAACAGAAGTTTTTCCAGAAGTAAAGCTGGCAGTTTGTGCACTTCTAAGCGTTTGGATGCCACAAAATCCTTAAGCAACAGCCTTAAAAAGTATCTCCTTTGTTACAGATGTAGTAGCTATTAGCTTGGGTAAATAGTTAATAATAGTACACTTTAATTTTATACTTCAGACTAGTTCTGGATGACTCGGCTGTCTTTGTGCTGTACTTTACAATAACAAGGTGTCCTTTATTCAAATAAATCTGATGGTCTTCCTCTCCACAGCGCCGATATTGTGTTTAAAGCCATTTGACCAACATCACACAACACGAAGCAGCCATTTTGACATGTTGTTGCAAGGATTAACACAGGTGCAGGTAATTAATAAATATGACCATTACATTTAGTTGAGCGTAGAGCTGCTGGTTTGGGAACTCGTGGTATCATTCAGATAAAGATACGGGACAGGAAAGCCTGCTCATGTCTACTGGATAAACAGTATAAAATAAATGGACAGATAAACAGATACGCTTCCAGGGCCAGGGTATCTACTGACTTACTGGAACACACAGTAAACAGAATGGAACTATAATTAATGTTATAAATTACACCTGTGTTTACCCTGCTAAGACAGGTCAGAATGGCTGCTGTGAATGGGGCCTATTCACTGAGAGTTTCCTGCTATGAATAAGAGCCTTTTAGCGGCAGAACTGATTAACTACACTGTGTACATTTTTTTCCTCTCTTTATATTCAAAATTTTCCCCAAAGTTATTGCAGAGGTGCTTCTTAATCTCCCCGAGTCCCCTGACTCAAACTAAAGCAGTGTTGCTTGATGTTAAACCGCCATTAAGTGGACGGTGGAGGCCGGCACAGTGTTCCATGCATAATGTAGGTGACAAACAGATGACTCGTGTCCTCACAATTCAACCACTGCCGAGGTAGCGAGTGAGCCCATCTGTGGTGTGCATATGAGCGGCTAACGTGCTATGATGTATGTTTCTGCACACTGTTACATGCGAGTGTTAGCGTATGTGTTTATTTCTTCATCTAGTGCCTTCATGCATGCCAATATGCACACATGAATCGGTCCCAGTTTGGCATGTTTGTGTTTGTAAGTGTTGTATATTTGTACTGTGTGTGTGGAAGTAACATGACTCCCATTTATAGGCAAATTTATTCATGAGCATATTTATTTTTTTGTGTATATGTTACTCTTGGTAGACATTCATATGTTTATGAGTGTATGTTTTAATGCCGTTGCCACTTGATGGATTGAACTGGCTTCACTACATCTGCAGGGGTTTTTATAAGGTTACAGAATGACTCAGCCACTTCTTGGCCACGTGCATGAAAATTCACTTCACAACCCAACTTGTGCAAAGGAAAACAAACTGCAATATCTAACACTCCTGCAGCAGCCATTGATAACTTCTCACCCCTTGGTGAGTGCATGTGTCACAGTGGCAGGCGGTGTCTCTTTGCATCAGGATCCTACGGGTGGCACAGCGGGCCACAACACATCACTGATTCCTTCTGCCCTTGGTTCAGACAGCCCTGCCACTGCCAGTGTGTGTGTGTGTTTGCCAAATGTACAGCTGCTGACCCCTGCAGAAAGTTCTGGATGCTGCTGGGCTTCTGACAGGATGTCCTGGCCAATTCTTCTCTCTGTGCACTGTGCAAAGCCTGAAATGCAAACTACATGCTAATTTAAGAGCAGCCTTTTCCGATTTCCAGGGCTTCAAGTATTGCACTTTGATTTTGTCAAAACCCCTGGTGTCTCACACTTGGTGAACAAAGTGTCTGAGCCATGTTGAGCACTAGGTTATGGCAACAATGATACAGGTCCATCATTTAGCTGTAAAGTAACTCTGGTGTCTTATTTAAAGACAGTAGTTCTGCTATTTTTGGACAGTCAAGCTTAATGTTGTAATTCTGCACATTATAACCTAATTAATTACATTTTGGTTGTTAAAACTGAGTAAATGTAAAATGCAAAGGAAAATTAAAAAGTGAGTGAGGGCAAAGTGAAAAAACAAAGCTCCCATTAACCGTGGTCTCCGAGGCCTCTTCCTGCTGTGCGATACTGCAGAATTTGGTATTGATCCAATACCAAATGCAGGACCATTACTGACAATACGTGGCGATCGTGGTTGAAGGTGATGATCGTGGCTCAAGAGTTGGAAGTTTGTCTTGTAATCGGAAGGTTGCCGGTTCAAGCCCAGGCTCCAACAGTCTTGGCCGTTGTGTCCTTGGCCAAGACACTTCACCTGCTGCCCACTACTGGTGGTCAGAGGGCCTGGTGACGCCAGTGTCCAGCAGCCTCGCCTCTGTCAGTGCGCCCCAGGGCAGCTGTGGCTACAATGTAGCTTGCCATCACCAGTGTGTGAATGGGTGGATGACTGAATGTAGTGTGAAGCGTTTTGGGGTCCATAGGGACCAAGTAAAGCGCTAAAGAAAGAATCTAAATTAACCCAACTAACCTTACCAGACTTAAAATGGCAAATTTTAAGGCTTTGGATAACTTGAATCTCTAAAAATGTATTAATAAACACATTTCCTTACATTGGACTTTTACTTTTATTTTTACAGCCAGCCAGTATGTAACACTGGATATTTTATGGTCTTTATCCTACAATACTCTCTATAGATTAGAATTAACTAAATTGGAACTGCGACATAATTCATTTCTTTTGGTGCTTGCCATCATAACATTACATTTAAGTCTATCCTCGATATACAGCAAGCCTTTTACAGCCTTCTATAGCTGCATGGACAAAGCATTATAGTACATATAAGATGCCTTCCATTATGTGTGTCTGGGGTGAGAGCAGCAGCCCCAGCAGGAAGCCCTTTAGCTTCACTTTTACATTCGTGCACTGTACCACTGTGGTGGGAAAAGTCATCCTACTGCCAGGAAATCATACACGATTAGTTTTTGTCTGATTAAATGTCAGGAACGCTGACTGGTGATGCATAAAACCAATGAGGAAATTATAATTGACTTAGAATATATTTCTTAAGATTTATTGAATAAATTTGAAGGAACAAAAAGACAGGGGGCAAAGCTGAAGGTGGAAAAATGGAAGATTTTTGATGGGAGTGACCAGGATGGATGAATTAAAAATGAGTGCATCGGAAAAAGGAAGGCTGAGATGGTTTAGATAAAGGATGATGAACCTCGAGCAATAGGAAAAAAGGATTTTGAAGATGGGGTAAAAAGTTTTCTGTCTTATTTATGTTTTGCAGTTTTGCAGTTACCGAGCATGTTTACTGTAGTTTTCAAACTTTTGCCACAAAACCACGTGTTAAAATTAAAGAAGTTTGGTGTAACCATACCAACTGATCTTATAACTGACATTTCAGCTACACTAATCTTTGTTCACCATTTTAATTTCTGAGATATAAGAACAACAGAAGCAGTTTTTGGAACAGATGGAATTTTATATCCAAAATTATGAAAATGTTTTCAAGTACAGGACTACTTCTCTGTCAAATCCAGCCTGCCATGCTGGTGTTACACTAAATATTTGACAACAATATCAAACGTGTATGAAATGTCAGCGATCAGCCAACAACAACGATATCATATTCTACATTAAGCAGTGAAGTCGTTATGTACATGTACAGAAGCTGTCAAAAGTACAACATTAAAATTTCTATACAGTTATATTTTACATTACATTTGAAAGCACTCGAGAGCCACAAACCTGTCCATAAAAAAAAAGAGGTGAGTCAACTGCAGATGTTGGCACCGTTCCTACCAGATAATGCTGATATACTGTATAACACTGCACGCACAAACTCAATCACGTAGGAGCTCCATAACATTAATGCGTGCTATCCAGTCATCCCTCTCACTAGCGTATAGTTAAGTGCCATGCCGGCTCGGCGTACACTATTAACTGCTTTCTAGGTCAAAGCGTGAATCAGTAATAAGCATCAGTGGCTCTCACACAGAACAGTGTCTCTCAGCTCTCTGGCGAGGCAGGTAGGAGTGTTTTGATTCCCTGAACTCCTCGCCAAGATCACACACACACGCACAAAAAAATATCCATTTGGAGTTGTAATTAGCACCGAGAAGCAAGAGAACTGTGGTGTTTGTATGTTTAGGTTCAGAAAGGCTCATTTGTCTGCACGGCTCACTGAGCGGAACTGCCACGTGGTGAAACTGCGCGTGTTTTTGCTTATTTGTCATGCCGATGGCAGTCCTAGTAATGCCATTTGCATTATTTAGTAAATATGGATTCACTCAGTTAATTAGCGAGAGACATGGATTTGCTCACCTCTTCAAACAAGAAGGTGAAGGGCAATAATCAAACCAAGGATAAATGTATATTCAGCTGAGCACAAAGACTAAATGATTCATCTATCAGTGAACTTTGTTTCTGAGGCTGATGAGACATGTTAGAAAGAGAGCAGAAAGATTTTCACTAATTACGTGTGTGATAACGTCACTGATCTACATGCAGATACGCACAGTAAGTTGCTTATACACTGCTGTATTAATGTGGGGGAAATGAGTCTAAAAATCTAAAGAAAACCAGCACAAAAACACTTTTCTTATGTGATGCTTATTGATATTCCTGATCTGTAGATCATTTTCACCTCATTTAACCACATTTAAACAAGAATGTTTGTTTTGGTGTCCAGAATAGGTGTGCGTTTATTCCTGTATTCTGCTTATTTCTTTCATGACTTCACTCACAATAGAAGCCTGAGGGAATTTCCCTGCTAAAAGTGAAAAGTTTAGATTGACAGATGTGTTGGTCACATGGGGACTCCCTTTGCAGTTGATGGGCTGCCCACTCACGGCAAATTGTTGCAGGGCAGAAAACCCCCACAGACTTCTGAATGTCAGTCTATTGTTGTTACTATATAAGGAATATAACTATATAACACTTTTTGCCAATAAGTGGAGATTTTATTATGTATCACGATAAGCTGCTTTGGCTCAGATGTTTGTTTTTTGTTCACTTAAAGATAGTAATACAGTGCAAGAATATGGCATTTTCTCTGATTCGCGACTATTTGTGTGCCCCAGTTAGACTCAGAATTATTCAAGGTTAAGGGAAGATAATTTTCCTTTTTAAATGATAACAGTATCCTTGTGTGTATACACCTCGATTTGCTTCAAAACCTATGATGGATGATTTGTTAAAAAGAATGGCCAGTGCCCAAATCAGAATTTAATTCAGTTCAATTAAATTCAAGGACTTTATATTGTAAGGTAGACCCTACAATAATAAAAAGAAAACAGAGAAAACTCCAACAATCATACCATATGAGTAAGTGCTTTGGCCAACTTCCCCTGACAGATGACAGGAAAGGGCTGCTTACATTTCTGGTCCAGCTGCAGCTGTAACACTGGCTGGTAGCCTTTGTGATGTTTTTTAAGTGGTCATCTGAATTGTTAGTTAGTTGTGGTTTTGCCTACAGAAGAATGCGATTATTGTTCTTCTTCACTCACATAACTTGTGAGATAGTGACTCATCACAACAGACAGAAGGGGACATAAGTGCACACAAAGCTGACACAATAAATTCACTTTTTGCGTATCTGATGTCATTAAATCCCATGCCACACCTGGACTTGTATCACGGAACACCAGTGTCGCTCTGCACACCATTTTGAAACCACTGGGCTGTAACTTGAGTTTCAGAAAATTCCCCCAGGTTAGTCCCTGTCACTTGCTCTGTGATCATCGCCCAGACAAAAACACAGTCTGACATGAAGGCCTTCAGGGTGACTTGCTGGACCATGATGACAAGTAAAACATCCATACATCAATCATCTTCAGGCAGGCATTTTTTTTAAATTGGCCCTTTCAGTTCAGCCAGGTGGAGGGAAAAAAATCATCTTTTGTGTGGAAATTCTTCCTTTTTTCATGGTGATTTTGAAAGTGTTTCTTAAGTATAACTTTAGAGCCGAGTACACAAATAAGCAGTTAGCATCTAGCCTTTGTCTAACATCTGTCAGCTCCTGATAGAAATATATTACATTTCATTTGAAGGTGGTAATGTATCCTTTTCGCCTTCTAGTATATTACATTTAAATCCCATTACACAATAATGTAGTTCAGAACCACGTTACTGTTGATGTTTTTAAGTTAGCGAATTTTGATGGAATCTGATTAAGATATATCAGAATTACTCAGTTTAAAATGTTTCCAGACACAGTGAGCAATTTGGGATTTATTTTTCACATGTAAAGATTGATCCACTGATCCATGCATTTTCTTCCAGTTATTCAATTCATCTTCAAGGGGATATGTACAACAATAAATAATTGAAACATGCATTTATAAAGCCTGCCAGAATACAGCAGTTGGTCACATTGTGGTTCAAAGGAGCTGAATTGTGTATTCAGAAATGTGCACTCTTAAAAAAAATGTCTCTGCACCACGCATGATAAAAACTGCTGCAGCGGAGGTGTCTAAAAATGGCAGATATCATTACCGCAGCTCAATTTATCAGCATTACATTGCCTTCCTTCTTGCCTCATTTCTTTGAATTCACTTAAAATTGGTTAATATCCACCATAAAACATTATTCTTTATATGCCAAGTCAGCGGAAAGCCATTTAAGTGTGAAGAAACTCATCTGAATTGTTCACGGAGATTGCACACTCGGGCACGGAGGTTTTACATGAAATCCAGCAGGAAGTGTGTCATGTTGAAATTACATGTTGTGTTATCTAAGCTTGTGGTTTAATAGTCAACTCTTCTAAATAAAATAAGTTATGTTTTAAAACGGATGATTTTTTTTTTCATTACAGGCCTGATGGACCAAAATAGCTTGTTGCAATAACACAAGCATGCCGGCAGGACTTCAGCTGCTTTACGATCGCACTTCAGTTTCCTGTTTTTCAATAGTTTAAATGAAAGAATAACTAAAAAAAAGAAAATTGTGCCTTTACAGTTTTAAAACTGACTCTCTATTATCAGTGCAAAGGCTGCTCTGTTTAAGGACAGTAAGAGGATGGAGGTCATGCCTGTAGCTCTAAGGCTCATTAGTGAGAGTGGACAGAGCGTGAGGATGAGTGGGGTGGAAGACGAAAGGCAGAACTCTATGAGGACAAGCAAAGAGTAAAAGCATGGAGTAGAGGGCACGGAAGAGCCATTAATTTACAAATGTAGGTTTGTTTGAGGATTCTTTGAGGGAAAGGAAATCCACATTAGTGCTAAGAAAAGTGTGATTTGAAAGCACAAAAGTAATTATGTGCAATACAGAAACTCATGGCGCTGTCTCAACGAGCAAACAGCATCAGCGGGTGAGTAAGGTCATGTGGGAGTTATATATCTTCATACAGACATATATGCTCCAGGGTTCTCCAGCTAATCCTAATTAATCCTTTAGGATAATTATGTTTTATCACCTATGTAATCGCACAGCCACAGTAACACTGTCACTATTAGTCATGACACTTCAAATTAATGCTTTTTTTTTTTGCACAACTCTATGTGGACTGTATTGTCACACAAACACGGCACCCACGTTAGCTTAACATACGCACTTTATGTGAGTATTTGTGCGGCTAAATGTAGCGATGCTGTTATTTTCAGCAGTGGTTCAAAGCTTTTTATGTGTGACGACTACAGATGAGCTTATGACGGAACCGTCAGATTGGCTTATGTGTCCCTCCACTCGTCAGATGTTTAGTGCTTATACTGACTGTAATATTGCACATAGTCATAAAAGTTTAGCTTGGCCATAGAATAATTTGCACATTTTTCTCTTTTTCTCAGTAGGCCTAGTGAAGTAATCAGTACAAATATACAGATGTGTTTATGAGTACCAAACATTATTTTTAGGTAAACCGCTGAGAATCAGAGGGATGCAATGAGATATGACATAACTATGATCAGTTGGAAATTCTGATAAACACTGAGACTCAGATCTTAACAGCAGATAGAAAATTAGGATAGGTCTGTTTGTCTTCCAGTTTTTATGGAAACCCATTTGGAAATCACTGGATGCCTGAATGTTAGAATATTCTTCCTGTCCGTACCTGATACTGTGCGCTCTTGGTTCACGTCTCTGACCTTTGTTAACAAAAAGCTGAACTACTCTTGAGGACTACCTTCAGTCCATACGCACTTCAGAGGTAGTCGCTATGTTTGACAGCAATTGTACACAAAATGTACACGTAAAAATCATTTTCTCTTTTAAATCACATACTGCTGGTAAATCACAAGTAACCTATGAGATAAGAAACGTGTCACAAAGAAGAGCTGGAGCTGAAAACTGACAGTATTGTGGGCGTTCTTTTACGTCCCTCGAATGTGTATATTGGTATTGGCATTCCCTAGTGTTATTATCTGTTGACACAGAAGTTTGTCTAGAGAATGTTTACATGTTTGCCAAGTGGATATGTGAAGCTGCAGGCTGCTGTATCTGCATTGTTGTGGTGCAGTTTGCCCTCCTGTGGTTTACAGCTGGGGGCACGAGGCCCGTCGCATCCCACTGATTATGGCCCCAGAGTGCGTGTGTGTGTGTGTGTGTGTGTGTGTGTGTGTGTGTGTGTGTGTGTGTGTGTGTATGATCCTCGGTTTGTTTATCATGTCACTAACTTTGAATGTGATGTTTTTCTCTTGGTTGTGTGTGTCCGTGTTCATGCATCTATTGTTTGCCAGTTTCATGTTGTTTGTGCTTGTTTGTGTGTTTGTCATTTCTGTTGTAGTCTTACTTGGAAAGCCAAAAGAAAAACCCAGAAACACACACACACACACATACACACACCTACCTTATCATCTAATGCCAGCTAAAGCCAACTACTAAGGTCCACCCTAGTCTCTCTGTTTGTCACAGACTTTGTCACTCTCTCCCTCTAGCTCACTCCCTCTCTATCCCTCTGTCACCACGCACAAAAAACACACTAAGAAACACACACACATGCACACACACCTACACACATATTCAGACAAACATATCCTTCTTTCCCCTGTGGCTGCCTGATTGAGGTTTCTTTGCCTCGCCCTTCAGATTTACTGTAATCGGTGAAGGAGGACGGCAGGAAAGAAATAGATGGAAAGTTTAATTGAAGGATGGGAGAGCAAAGAAGGGATAAAATGAGTGATCCAGTAAAATAAGAGAGGCTTAGGGAGCTGATCTGGGAGGGTGGGTGGAGGGGGTGATGTGGAAGTGAGAGAGGTAGTGACACGAGGTGGAGTAAAGGTTTGGTCTCAAAGAGGGATACAGTGATGCAACCAAAACCTTGGTTGGTTGCTAGCAGTGGTGAAATTGAGTACAGAGTACAGAAAACAGAGACTGTTTACCTTCAAAGTAAAAGTTGCACATTTTGAAGCATGTTGGCTGGAGAAATAAGCCACAACCTTTACTTTGGAGGTGAACGTTCTGTTCCAGTTTGTGTCAGTGATGGCGTAATACCACCCTGCACCACAAGATGGTACACTGAGTTGGTGTAACTTTAATTTAACCAGGCACATGAATAACTTTCAGTGGCAGCCGGGCAAAAACAAAAAATATCAAAAGTGAAACAGCAGCACACATCAAACAACATCAACACACTCAGAGGTAAAGCGCTGCCCCCTGGTGGTGAAAGGGTCATTACAAAATGTACCTTTAAGTATGATTTGAAACTTCCAATAAATACAAATTTTAGAAATCATAAAATTGTATAAATCATTTTTCTATGACCTTTTACCACAACTTCAGCTAATCAGATGATGCGATGGCAAAGAAGGAAAAAAAAACAGAAATCGGAGAATGATGAGCTTTGAAAGCTAGCAAGCCGCTAGTGAATGAAAAACTGAAAAAAGTCACCTTCAATAAAAAAGGATTGGGGGAACCATCCATCTCATCACATTTGAACAGCATCCATAGCTGCAAACTCAGTGGCTTATAGTTTCTCATATGAGGCTGAGTGGTCCAAACTTTCTCCTGCAATGAGTTTCTCCACCACTTCTGTCGCCTTTCTACAAAGGTCAGACATTTTACATGCACTTATGTACACATGCATGTGCACCAGTCATTTTAACTTCCTTAAAAAAAAAAGAAATCAGCTGCTATTGTCATTTCTGTGTTGAGGTCAGGCTGGAAGGCGAGAGAGAGACTCAGAGGCTGCTGAGGACAGAAAACAACTCCAATTAAAGAGAGATTACAGCTTCTGCCGGTCCACAGTGCAGCGTGACTTTACAACATCTGCCGTCAGCGGCTGATGATAAAACACCAAGTTTTAAAGATCAATTTGTCACTTTTCATCTCCTCCTACACCTCATTTACTTCCAAGGCTGAGGGCAGGAGGAGGCCAGAAGAGAAGGGGGGAGGAGGAAGGAGATGGAACTGCAGCCTTAGTGCGAGAAAGAGGTGAGAGTGAGAGAGCTGACTTCTCTTTACGAGCACTTTTGATGATGTCATTTGGAATAAATCCTTCCCTCTGCCCCCTGGCATGGATTCCCGTTTTTGAGATAAGAGCTCTTCATGCACACACAAACATGCACACACAAACATGCACACATTGCTTTAACAGCAATGGAGATCAAATCAATTCCTCATTTGTCCTGATTTTTTTTCTCCCTATGTGACACTAATGAGCTGTATCAAGCAGTTCTAAAACACAGATCCAGGAAGTTCAGGGTGGGATTTATCCCAATAAAATGTTTAGTCTGCATACAAGTTGTACATTGTAATATGTGCATAAGAAACCTTTTATTTTGTGTCATATTTCCACCACACATAACTGTTTGAAGCAGCAACCGTTTTGAAATATGTCCTTGGAGAAGTGAAGGTTAGAGAGCTAAACCTGATGTAAACAAAGCCAAACACACAGAAGGATTGCATGCTTAGGAAGAAGGTCTCACTTTCATAAGCTTCTTTCTCTTTTTCACTTCTTTCTCACGCTGTTTTTATTCTGGCTCGATAAAAGTTTGAATCTGGGTTCAGCTTTGTTCGGGATTACATGTTTTAATAATAATAATGATGAATTTGCTTCACCCACACTGGTACATGACGGCTAATGATAGGGTGATGTGATGTCAATCAAACACAGACTGTACACACTCACACAGTCAAACTCTTCGTCACACTCATTGTGTCCTCACCCTTTTTACTGTTTCTCTGTAATTAGCATGACGCTGGACCTTCACTGTGAAAATACAAATCCATATGTTTAGTGTGTTTGTCACAAATCACGTGAGTTGCCAGATTGTCTGTGAAGCACAAATTAAGAATCTCTTTTAGCAGATTTATTTTGGTTATTGCAAACACTGTTTGTTCTGCTATACACATCTGATTGTGGTTACTCTCAACATTAGTTTAAAATATTAACAAGCGTAAAATCCCTCATATAAACACTTAAAACAACACTTAAAACAAATCCTGCAAAATTAACAAAAGCAATTATTTTTGACACTTAAAAACTGATATGCATAATCTTCAAACTAGCCTAAGGAGGCCAAATGAAAGAAAGCACATGAATGACTTAATCATTTCATAGCTGGATTAGCTGTCTTAGGTGAGTTTAAAATGATATATTTGTGAAAAGTGACTAGAAACAGCAGAAGACAGTTAATTATGCTACCTTGATCTGTTCAATATAGACCACACCAGAAAGAGTCACTGCAGCACTATGGTGCACTAGGTGGCATATTGACTAGTCAGAGGAATGAACTGTTACGCTACCACAGAAAGATAACACCCAGCCACTGGGCATGGCAGGATTATTTAGTCATGTTCTCCGAGCTAGCTGACATACTAAGTTTCACCATCCAGTTAATAATCAAGAAATAAATGAATAATAAATGATTAAATTCACATTTGGGAAACTGATCTGAATAGTTTAGGGCAGCGGTCTCCAACCTTTTTTGTGCCACGGACCGGTTTGTGCCCGACATTATTTTCACGGACCAGCCTTTAAGGTGGCGCGGATAAATACAACAAAATAAAACTAGTAACGGAACCGAAAAAAAGAAGATTTATTCATAACACACGTGAAAAGACCCAGGAAAACAGAGTTAACGAAACAAAAAACTATAACAAAATAACGCTAAAAAAACGATAAAAACCCTGAAAACCATACATTTCACACCCGAGTCTCACTCTCGCGGCCCGGTACCAAATGACTCACGGACCGGTACCGGTCCGAGGCCCGGGGTTTGGGGACCGCTGGTTTAGGGTGTTGTGGAGCACCTCCCTCACTCTCTGACCTCAGTAAATATTTTCCGGATGATTTTAAGGACTCTGATGTTAGTTTCAGGTTATTTTGATTAAAGTGTGAAGTTCATTTTGTAAGTTTTAGTCAGTATAACAGTCAGAATGGAGGATCATCCAGGGTAGTCGACAACTTCTGAATCACAAGTCTTTAACCGATCAGGGTGCAGTGTTCTTAAATTCACAGTCAGATTGTCACAGTCCTGGGTCGTATTTTGATATTCATTGTTTATAGTTAGTCCTTTTGGCATTAGGTCCTAGGTTCCTTAGTTGTAGTTATTATTCATTGTTTAGTAGATCTCCTTTGGGTCGTCTTCCCATGTATTAAAGTTCCCATTGTTGTTTATTGTGTCTTATGTGTCATGTTTCTGGTCTGCCTGGTTAATGCTGTCATGCCTGTGTCTAGTCATGTTTTCCTGTTTATTTTGAAAGTCCAGTTTTCATGTCGTTGTGTTTTAGTTTACATTTCCTGTGCATCATTATGTTCATCCTAGTCAACTGTTTCCTCATGTGTCTCCACTTCCCCTGATCACCTCATGTGTGTATTTAAGTCCTTTGTCTCTTACTGTTCATTGTCAGGGCGTCTGACTATGATAACCTTTTGTTATCATGGTCAGTCATAGGTTTGTCATAGTTTTTCATAGTTATGCTTGGTGTTTCATAGTTTCATGTTCTCAGCCTAAATAAAGGCTCACCTTCTGTTTGCAAACCAGCTCCTTGCCTCCAGTGTCTGCTTTTGGGTCTGCTTTAACAAACACACCGGCACTCCACCGCGTGACACAGATCCACCACTCCCTTGCCGTGTCCAGTTTCAAGCAACCAAGATGGTGAAGGTGAAAAAACACAGCTTAAGGCTTCATAACAGGACTTTACTCGCCAGTGAGCAGAGATGGGCAGTAACACGTTACAAGTAACGCGTTACTGTAATCTGATTACTTTTTTCAAGTAACGAGTAAAGTAAGGGATTACTATTGCAAAAACAGTAATTAGATTACCGTTACTAAAACCGTGATTTTTTGCGAGAATGTCTCTTGACAGTGACGTAAGCGAGTGCGCCGTTCGTGACAACAGCTGTGTGCCGATCAACAATGGATCATATGTCGAGTCAGGAGAGAGTATGAGTGTGCAGCGTTTAAAGCGTGGAAGTACTGACCTTACTTTGAGTTTGATTCCATAAAAAGTGACAAAAACATTAGCGTCCGTTGTGCGTGGGAAGAAAACTTCTTTTTACAGCGAAAAAAACCCCTAAACTTCCGAGCAAGCACCGAGTAGCTACGACATAATGGGAAACTCACAGAGAAACTCGCGGATTCTTCCACTGACCGCGGCACACCTGCACCAGGGTAAACCTCCGCCTACCCCACTCCTGCTTTACAGGTGAAAATAGAGCAACAGGACCGCTAGTCTTTGACTTTATTTATTGTCTGTTGTGTTTTACTTGCATCTATTTGAAAGACTGAGTGTAAACACAAAAAATATTTTATTTTATGTGCTGGGATGTGCAGAAAATAGGTTTAGATGTTAAACTAATTTATTCAAGTCAGAGAATGGTGCATATAATTAAATTTTTGCTTGATGCATAAAGTTAAAAGATTAAAACTAATAAAACAAGTTTAAAAAAAGAGACTTTTCCATTTGATTACATTTTGTATGATGGATTATGCAGAAAAAGTAGAATTGGGCTGAAAGATCTATCGCTTTATTACCTATTCAGGTTGTAAATCGTGTTTTTAAAAAGTAACTAGTAACTTATTACTTTTGAAAATAAGTAATCAGTAAAGGTAACGGGATTACTTTTTTGGGGAAGTAATCAGTAATTAGTTACTGATTACTTTTTTCAAGTAACTTGATCAACACTGCCAGTGAGTGACATCACATCTTTTATACTCTCTATGATAGCAGGGGACTTGGGTAGAAGTGGATATAGGTGCAACAGTGAGGATGTTTTGTGACAACTTCTGTTTTTGCCTCTCTGGGTGTCTCCTGCCTCACAGCTCAGTGTTGCACAGAGTTATATGTCAAAATACACCAAAATGGAGGATGAGGGGTTGAGGATGGAGTATGTAGTTACCACTAGTTAGCATCATTACTCTATCAGTACTCACAAACTTTGATTGACAGAGTAAACACACAAACACAAACCAGCGTCTTTGTTCCAACATCTTTTTCAAAGTCTTCTCTGCATGGATCCTTGACATGAAAACATTTTTGAGACCTCCTGATCTATGACTTGCATTTCAAAGGACAAAAGGTTCGCGGATGGCAGATGAGTACACCTTGCAAGGCGACCTTTCTCTTCAGCGTATGAAACAGACAGAGCACAGATCGGTGCCTAGATGGGAGCAGATGGAGTGTGAGTTTCTCCTAAGAGCGCGCAGAGAGAACGAGAAGTGAGATAATAGCTCACAGCTAATCCACTGCACACTAAAAACTCATTACTTCTTAAGAAGGAAACAAAAAACTTGCTCCCCGAGATGGAAAGAAATACTCTGCTCAAGGTGAAGACCTTGGCACAGCCTGCCTGATTTTCCTCATGTGTGCAGTTTCTTTTATGTGCGGTTCAGCAGATTTGACTCGTTTTTATTGACGGGGAGCTTTGTACCAGCCTGGCAGTGGGCACCTGCAGCTCCCAGGACACCCACTAACTTAACAGCCAAATGTTTGAACACACGATGAACACATTGCTACGGAACCTGTCAAAAACACAAAACAGGAAGCTTCGTAAGTACATATAATAAATATTTTACATGTGTAGACTTTTCGATGCAATATTAATCATCAGTGCCATTGAATTATAAGTATTCTATGGGTTTTTCTTTGCCTGAATCATAACAATTTCTTAACGAATTTGTCTAGGATCGTATAGACTGGAACACAAGTAGCTGTGTGTTTTACATCAGTGATGGTTGCTTTTACATCACTGAAGAGAGAAGCAACAGCAAGTAGGAAGATCCCCAAAAAAGTTTCAGGTATTTGAGATTAAAAGAAATTTGCTGTTCAGAGGAGCGATGAAGGTATATTTTTTAAAAAGTCCTTGTCATCTGCACTTGTCATTGTGCCTCTGATGATGATCATTGCCAGAAGTGGGAGACAAAAGCTGTGCACTCAAGGTTTAAAAGAAGATTACGCACCCATTTCACCTTGCATTTCACTTGATTATTCAGTAAATGCCTCCAGATTGCTTTGATGCTACCCTGACTAGTAACAGGGAGCATTATGCTGCTCCTGTTTTTGCATGATGTAACTTGGGATGATTGGTTACAACAGCCTTTAGGGCACTATGTCAAACTGCAACCCAACAGTGATCTTCAGCTACCTCTAAGAAGATGTTAGCTAAGGATCTGGAGATCATGGCGGAAGAAGAAGAATCGGGGAAAAGGTGGCAAGCAGGACGTCCAGTAACAGTAATTTTCAAACTGGCTTTTAGTTTGTTTTTTTAGAGCTTCATGAAACAAAAGTCTGTGAGACAGACAATGAGCTGATCTTCTTGCTGTGGGAAAAGTAATATTAGCATGCTTGCTTTGTCTTACTGTAATACACTAGCATTGCATTTCACAGTTTCACTGCATTTGACCAGCGACTAGCTCTCCAAATCTTTTAACTTGTTAAAAACATGCATGTGTAGCTGTCCATATGGTGGGCAGTGGAGGGTTGCCAGGGTGGGATTTCTGAGTCTTACAGTGGTGTAAAAATGAATCACAATTCAAACATGTGGGGGTATCCAGCTGTAAAACTGTATGGCCTTAAAAAGACATTTTGCAAGAAATGAAATTCAATCCCCAAATGTAACATTTTAATAACAAATACCTGCTCATCAAAGAATTGTGATGTTTAAAATAAATAACTAAAGCTTGATTTGTGCGTTTCACTTGATTACTCTGTAAATGATTAATTAGTAGTTTCCATCCAAATGTTTTTAATGTTCTATATAATGAATGCACATATTTGAAGAGACCTCCTTGTAGAAAAGTGGAGTAGGCAGGTTTTTGTCTCCTATAGGAATGTAAAGGCTAAAGAGTACATGGAAGAAGAAGAAGCCATTGTAGCATAGTCATCATATTAATGAGCCACTGACAAAAAATTAAATTAAATTAAAAAAAAATGTCCAACTGGCAAAATGACAAGTTCACAAAATGACACCAGATACCAGGAGCATCATTTTAAATCCAGCATTCAGCGAAAATGTTGCCATTCTGTTATATATTCATGAATAAAGACAATCAGAAGAACATTCCCCGCCATACATTATGTACTACATTACGTTTCAAAGAAATTTACTGTGATTCATATTAAAATATGTTGGATCCTCCCTCGATAAAATAATTCACATCGTCATCGAGTTTTACAATTTTTTTTTTAAATTTATTTTGCGTAACGTCGAAAACAGACGTTACGCAGTTGGAGAGATTAACTGCTCTGATCACAAAGCGACCTCCGCAAACGCAGCTTACATGTGCTTGAAAAGTCAAACAGCCTTTTGTTACCTTTGCTGTTCAGGGGGAAGTTAAACCACTTTCATTCTTTGAACTGTCCCACGAATCATCACGAACCATCCGCTGCTTTGTGAAAACCATCTCCGTCATTTCACCTTCCACTGCACTGTCTGCATATTCATAACAAGTTCATACCCCTTCAAAATTCATTACTCTGTTTTGGTATTCACATGTTCAGGGATTCACTGCAGCACAAGCCATTAGAAAATCACCCCCGTGCCTGCACGCGGGAATGAAATTATTTAAGATTAGATTGTGCCTTGATTATCTTTTCTTCCTCAGGTGGAAAATGTGCGTTCAGCATCTCGTGATAAGGAGTCGCTGCAGAGTCCCGGTCAAAAGGCATCTCTGCGTTTTTGATGGGTAAGACTGAAAAACGATAAAAACGTTTTTAACTCGTCTTGGTGAAAAATTTGAACTTCTTCGAACATAAAATGCCCCTTTGACTGCACTGGTTTAATCGCGTTAGAAATCATGAGCTCACTGAAGTATGCGCCACAGGGGCCAACTGCGCCACGCGCGCAAAGACCAACCAGCAGATGTGGAAGAAATGCGCAAAAAAGCACCAAAGCGCAAAACAGGAAAGAAAAAGAGAGACATTCTTGAGATGTGACAATCCAATAATGTTTGCGTGGAAAAGGAGGGTGTTGGATACAAAAGTAATCACTTTGGAGAGTAATTAAACCTCTACAAGAAGCAGAAACATCGGCGGACTCACACTCATCACATCCGTCGTTACAGCGGATAAAAAGGGAAGAACTTACCTCCCAGCGCTTGTTTCATAACGAAATTCATGATGATGGCTTTTAATTCCCTGCCTTCCTTATCCGAGCGATGTTACATTCAATAGTTGCGGAAGATGAGAAGTCCTTTGTTGCCAGATCTGCAAATTAAAACGACAAGCACGTTAAGCACGGAGACGTGTATTCAGCTTAGGCTACAGTCGACGCTCTTTATACTACATTTGTTAAGCTGAAATATGAAACGGTGATTTCTGAAATGTTTGCAAGAGGTGCTTTTGCGTGTAAAACACATTTCTTCGATGCGCCAACTGAAGGGCACCGAGGTCAATGGTTCGAACACAAAAGCGCCAAACATGTCACAACTACTGACCAGCTCAGAAACTACTGCTCGCGGTTTATCTGCGAACGTTTTGCTTTAAAATATTTTCCAGGACAGCTGACGATCGTTCAAACCGTGTACGGCTAAGCTTTGCCTGCAGTCAGAGCACTTCTGAGAAAGTGCACCGTGAAAGACCCTCAGTCTGGCAGGACGGTCTGCTGTCACGCATGTGAATCCCGGACTAAACCACTCCTGTGTATTTTTCCTGATCATGTGGTAAAACTTTCCATCCTCCATTGGAGGGACGTGGACTCAGCCATCCCGCTTCAACATTAGAAAAAAGAAAAAGCTACTCGCACGTTAATGAAGCAGAAATATCGAGCTATGCACGCATGTCTACAGCTGAAATTGCAGTTGGAACATATGTTCAAAATGACCCCCCTTTTATGCATGCATGTGCTGGGATTGTGTGAAAGGAGAGGCACACATGCACTTCCTAGTAGCTGCGAGCCTGGTTTCAGCACCACTGCGAGTGGATAGCTCCCTAAACCGTTGGCTTGTGTTGAAGCAGCCGCATCAAGCGTCGATTTACCTCCGTCCGGCGCCTGAATGAAATTCTCCTGGCACACACACACCGAGCACGGATCGAGGAGCAGAGCTTCAGCTGCAGTACCCTCCGGAACGAACTTATCCTGCAGCAGGCAACAGCAGCACGGGCTAATCTAACTGCTCGTTCCTTGCATCTCCGTCTCCCGGGGCTGGAAAAAGGACGTCCTTGGTGCTTCCTCCTGCTTGCCGCTTCGTCTTCCTGCACTCACTCACTCACTCACACTCACACGTAGAGACAAGGAGGAGGAGTGGAGGGGGTGGCGGTTTGCGGAGGGTGAAGCAGCTGCCGTTAACACTGTGATGGGAAGCAGCGAATGAATCACATGGAGGGATGGAGAGAGAAACGTCCCACTAACGTCCCCCTGACCGATAGAGAGAGATCAATTATTCAGCCCTGACGCTGGCTGGCTGCTCGGTCCTACAGCCCGCCCTCCCATCTCTGAAACGAGAAGGGGGACTCGGTGTGTGCTTAAAACGGTGGTGCAGAATATCAGCTATAGGCTGGGGGTGTTAGGAGACACAACATTT
>NW_005187421.1:5085009-5101071 GCF_000239375.1 Pundamilia nyererei
AGGTCCTTTATGTCCAAGAGAGTGGTGTGTGTCACTGTAATACTACCCTGCACACAAAGAGATTTTCTTCTCTTACCTTTAATTTGACTTGCTTGTGTAAGTGTGGGATGTACTTGGCAGGAAAATAAATCGCAGACATGCATGAAAAAGGAAGGTGTTGGTTGCACAGCGTAAATAAAATTGATAACAAAAAGAGTAAAAACTGACGTGAAAGAGACTCAGAGAGGACACACAAACTAAATGAACATAAACAACATGAGGCATAAGTGTGCAGGCGGGAAAGAAAGGGAGTGCCTCACAAAGAATTAGGCTTTGAAGTAAAGCGGGAAGTAAAATGAAAGAAAGACCAAGTCATGAAAAGAGCAGAGACACACAGGCACGGGGGACGCAACACGAAAAAGGAAAACACTCAGCAAAGAATGAGGTAAGCAAAAATGACCAGGGATAATTACAAAGACCATGACAGTGTTGTAGAGTTTGTTTTATATTGAATTTGTCATTCAGGAAAGACTTTCACCAACATCTGGTCTACTAAATAGAAAGATTGATGCTTTTTTGCCCTTTTTTTTCATCTGCATTGAAACAAAAGTTTGTATTTCATCTTTATTGGAAATCAAATGCTGATTTAAACTTTAATCATATAGGATTAGTTTAAAGATTTATGGATGTAGTGATGAAGGGTTGGTGCAGCAGAGGAGGATGGCATGACCAGGGCGACCTTGAGACTGATCATCTGTTGTGGAGACCGCTACACGAAGGAGGAGGAGAAGGAAGAAGAAGACTATGCTGATTTGATGATGTTTACTTTTCACAGCAAGTGAAAAGTAAACGCATGTCTCCTGCAGGTCTGGGGCACCTTTGAGAATATGTGGAGGCATAGTTTACAGATTTTATAATGCTGTAAGGAATTTAAGGACTTTGATAGCAGTTCCATCCATCCATTCTCTTCTTCTTATCCAGGTCACAGGGGTGTGGAGCCTATTCTAGCTTGAGAGCAATTCATCTTCTGAAAAATAATCCAAGTTCTATTAGAATTTTACACATAGAAATGATAGACAAGCTCTCTTGGCCTCAGGAGCCTTGATTTCAACATTTTTTTGTAAAGTCATCTCTTGCTATTTACCAATGGTTTAAATTCCAGAAGCACCTAGGAAAGGAATCGGACCATTTTTATTTTCTACCCTGAGAGTGCTGCTTTATTGGATAGGTGCACTGATTTTAGGTATTTTCATAGCTTTTATGTCACGATCTGCAGATGCAGATCATGTATTTGAAGCGGGGACCCAAATGCAGATGCTTGGACTCAAGTTAGCAGAAGCTAGCCGTTTATTAAGGCTGCACAAAAATACAAAACGAAGGCAAGAATAAGACCCTTACTAACAGTAAACTAACACTAAGAACTTGGATCGTGGCAGGGAAACATGGAGGGAGAACTGACGATCTGACAAAAAGCAAGGGGAGACTGAGACACACAATGCAGGTGTTTAGGAGAGTGGAGACAGCAGGGAAACGAAGCTGGAACAAATTAGACACAAATAGGGAGAGCAAAACTGAATATAACACATATGAGATGAGGTACTGTCAAAATAAAACAGGAAGTGACACGTATACGTGAGCTGACACTAGGATGGGGACAGCAAACAGTGGAAGACATGACAGGCTGAGGAGACAAGGAGGAAACACTAGGAAACAGGTCAGGAGACGAAACACAAAGGCATGACTTAGACACAGGAAAGGTGAGCGATATAAACAGCGAGAGAGAGAGGGGGCAAACAGAGACATGACTGGGGAAAGACACATAAAAACAGAGGACATGACAGATTCTCACTGGAGACACAGGGACGAGACAAAGATACAAAAGGAACCCAATATGACCCAAAAAAAACCCAAACTCAGGGACAGTAGAAGAACTGAACTAAAGAACTAAACTGAAGACTAAGCTGTATAGAGCTTAAATAATCATTATAATACAAAGAAAGAATCAAAAATACAAAACAAACTCAAAATGCTGGGTATTTCTCTTTTTATTTTTTTAAATCACCTGTCTTGTGTTCATTAGCGTTTACTTTTTCCCTGTGTTAATTTGCATGAAGTGCTCTGCATATTTTTTTGCCTGATTTATATCCAGAAACTTTATTTTGTGTGTCTTGAATGTTTGTGTTTCTCTTGTGTGTTTTCAGGTCAGCATTTTACCCGCTCTTTCATTTGAAACCTCCTTGTTTTCTAATATTTTGGGTGCCTTGCTTGAACTTTACTTGGACTTATCTTGTTTTCTCCTTTAGCTGTTTTTCAGCATCCATCAGTTGATTAGTAATTTTGGTATTTTACAGCCTGTTTCTTTGTGCATTTCAGGAAGATTTTGGAAAGAACCCTGCAACATAAAACCAGGGGTTCAAAAAAGGATCGTGTTAATGTGAAGAAAGTCACAACCACACCGCTCTGACCTCTCAAAGCTTTTTTAAAAATAGATGCAACTAAAATCAGATCTTCACCGGATTTAAGGTCTACTCTAGTGTGAAGGCAAACATACACCAGTTAATAAAGCCTGGTGTATTTGTCTTGCGAATAAAGATGATTAAATGATCATTGTTGTATTGTTTTTGTTGCTTTGATTTTATAACTATATATCCACCTGTGTAGTGAATGGGACTCTTTCATTCAGCTTCATTCTACTGAATTATGTTCAGCTTTTCTTATTGCTCTGTTTGATGGGAAAATAATGAGCCTCCACTGATTTGCACATCATTTTGTTCACAATATGAATGTCAGTCACTGATGACACAAGCATATATTTTCTTTCTCTTCAAATCAATTAATTTTTTTCCCTTTTCTTCTCTTAACTCATGTCAGACCCTAAATTTCACCCATAAAATTAGTTTAAGCTCTGTTTAAAGAGAGAAATCTACCTTCAGCTATTTTTTTTATTGATTGCTGTGTCTTTAGCATTTGACATGCTGACCGAGGCCTGTAGAACTGAGATGTAGCTCTTGTTTTTTTTGCAGTTTCTCTGAGCATTGCACAGTCTGACCTTAGGATAGATTCGCAGGGACATCTATTCCTTAGAAGACTGGCAGCCGTCTTGAATGTTTCTCACTTGTCAGTGATCCTTCATGCTGAAGAATGAACTGCAGATTATTTGGAAATGGCCTAACAACACTTCTCATACTGACAAGCGGCAGCAATTGTTTCTTTAAGCCCGTTGCAGATGTCTTTCCTCCCTGTCATCATGTTAACACACACCTGAATGCTCCAGATAAGAAAACTGCAAAACGTCTGCTTTCATAGCGGTGCTCACACTCACTGATGATCAGTTAATCAAGTGTATTTGATTAACAGCACCTGGCTACTATTTATGCTTTTCGTTTTGAAGCAGTAAGGATGTATTTGGTTTTTTCAAACAATGTTTCTGCATTTTGTCGTATTTTTTTACAAAAACATAATTGCATGGCGCATATGATGTATTTTGTAGTTCATCTGAGGTTTTGTTTAAATAATTTTAAGACATCCTGAGATGCACATTATTCTTTATTATGTCCTGATTATGTTCTTGTATTTTATTTGTGACCACGATTTCTCTCTCAGAGAAATGTAATGGCAGTGACTGTACCAAAACTGTGCTGGCAACATACCCCCATATCAATACAAAAACCCAACAGATTCTCTCAATGAAGGTCTTCGGCATGTGTGCAATTCGCTTTAATTCGTCGCCCATCTATATCCACCTGTTTCCCCAACTTGTAATAAGAAGTCACATGTATCATTTTATACATTTAGAACATTTGTATATGAAATTTTAACATTGTGTTCAGTACACGTTAGATGTAACCCTACCTCTGTCTACCGAGCGAGCTTGAAGCCTGGCAGACGTTATATGATTTATATTGAGCCTGCTTCAGTCCATAATGCCACTTGAGCCCTTTTTGTTCCCAGTTCATAACATTTTTTCTTATCAGGATCTTGCTTTCAGGGAGGTTTAACCTGCTAGGCGTATCTCCCAACATAATACAGTATTAAATTTTATCTTGATAGATGATGTGCTCTGCAAATTTATGCAAAGCTCTGACACTAAAACTTCCACGTCTTACATGCTTTCAGATGTTCCTCATTTAGCATCCCATTCAGCATTCAAACTTGCTCTTTGGTTTGCATGATTTGTATGTAAAATCATGCCAATATGAGGCCCTTCACCATTCAGCTGTATTGCAGGGACTTGACATGTTTCCTGGAATTAGGCTTCATGTAGAGAATTTTAATCCCCGCTTTCGTTTTATCTTACTTGCTCACCTATTTGAGGATTCTCAGTAACAAAAGGTTGAGCAGTCTGCCAAACTCAGGTAATTAGGCTTTCTCAGTTTTCACGAATACTGTACTCAGATGGGTGAAAATTCTACCAATTTTCTAGGTTATGTGTTTAACTGCATATACATGAAGCTTGATTTTCACAGAAGTCACTGCCAGTGAAAAGATATAACAGCAAACTGGAAGGAATTTTGTGTCCAAAGCTTTTCCTTGGGTTAAAGCATCACATAGAATGCATTTGGCTGTCCTTGGAGAGGCTTCAGCATAAAGGAGAGAGTATGTAAACCTTGTCTTTTAGTTTTATAACAGGTGTTGTATATATACAGAGAAATTATGAATACATTTTTGTAGTTTTGAACTCATTTGGTCAGGAGGTGAACTTAAACTTAAATGTGAGGTGTAGAGTTTCTAAAAAAATGATTCCTTGCAGGAAGAGCATAATTCACCACTGCTGAACCTTTCCTAATCCCTTTGGCTCCTTCTTGACATACGCCATCAAAGAGCCACTGGGAAGAATAGCAAGGCTAGATTCTGCATGTATTGCTAACGTCACCTTACAGGATTTCTGGAAGTCCTTAAACTTCAAAGTGAACTCTCCTTTTCATTTTGCACTGAGTGCTATTTTCATGCAGACTCTCTATTTTCTATTTACTGTTCTTTTTTTCTTTTTTATCCAGTTTCTCTGTATATGTTTTTAGGGAACATGTCTTTCCACCATAGCACAGCAATACTAAAGCTTGGATTGATATTTATAGTGAAAGAGATGTAAAAATGAGTTTGTGAGGCATAAAATGGCATACAGATCTTTGGAACAGTAAATATGTTGCACAAATAAAGTGAATAAGAGATACAAATAAAATAAATACACCCAGACACCAAAAATATACAGTAACTATCAAATCCAAGTTCTGCACTTGACACAGGCTGCCCTCTAGGATGCCTTCGAGTCAAAGCATGAGTCCACCTATAAACCTCCATCTGTGCCTTCCATCCAGTGCAGTCATAATTCACGTGACGGGATTTGTTAACACAGAGCTGATGGGGATTTGTTTGATCATTATTCAGCCACTTGATCAACTGTACTGATCAATTATTGAGCTGTAAATATTCATAGCACTTGTTGTATCTGGGCACTAAACATGACCCCGAATCCTTGAGCAATCTATTAAACAAAAATTAAGGTCAAATCAAAAGGCATGTGAAGTTTTATATTTTTAATGTGAAACTTAATATTTAATATTTTTACATTTTTAAAGGTATTCCAATATTTGTTTTCACTTCTGGGGCTCTAACCTAGTAGTAATGTATCCAGTGAGAGTAGATAATGTGTTTTGGTTGGCTATAACAGATGGATAAACGGATGCAGCCACCGGGCCAAAATCCTGCATTCTTTCTATAGATCAGCAGGGGGCGACTCCTCTCGTTGCAAAAAGAAGTCAGATTATATATAAGTGCACAAAAACAATGCCCTCATAGCTGATTGGATTTATGACCCCAGTTAATGCTGTTTTGGGGTTGAGTCACAATTTTTAAGTCCTTTTTATTAAAACATTATTTATTATCGTGGTTCAAGAGTTGGGAGTTCGCCTTGTAATTGGAAGGTTGCCGGTTCGAGCCCCGGCTTGGACAGTCTCGGTCGTTGTGTCCTTGGGCAAGACACTTCACCCGTTGCCTACTGGTGGTGGTCAGAGGGCCCGGTGGCGCCAGTGTCCGGCAGCCTCGCTTCTGTCAGTGCGCCCCAGGGTGGCTGTGGCTACAATGTAGCTGCCATCACCAGTGTGTGAATGTGTGTGTGAATGGGTGGATGACTGGATATGTAAAGCGCTTTGGGGTCCTTAGGGACTAGAAAAGCACTATATAAATACAGGCCATTTACCATTTACAGGCCATTATGACATTATGTCCAATTTGCAAATAATTATTATCCTGTTTACAGTAAGATAACTGAAAAAGCATAATGTGTGTTTTAGAAAACAGCTACTTTAATAAATCATTGAAATGGTCACTGCTAGAATGCTGTTTTTTGCAGCATATGTATTTTAACTTTTTTTTTACTTGAAGTAATTAATCAGATTATTAGGGCGTATGTACCTTTTGGTTTATTATTTTTCAAAGTCCAAGTATTTGGAAGTTTTACACCCTGACTAAAACCCTTTTCATTTGATGATACCAGTGTTCTTATATTTGGAGCCACTGGTGCTGCCAAAAAGACAGGAGGGTGAGCTGAGGATTTTAAGATTTTCATTGGGAGTGACCAGAATGGACAGAATAAGAAACAAGTACCTCAGAGGGACAGCTCAGGCTGAGCAGTTTGGAGACAAAGAGAGGCAAGGCTGAGGGGATTTGGACAAAGGAGGGATAGTGGATATATTTGACAAAAGATGTGGAAAATGAGCTGCCGGGTACAGCTCAGTGAGAAGATTCATGGATGTAGTGAAGGAGGACATGCAGAGGGTTTGTGTGATAGAGGGGGATGCTAGGGATAGGGTGTGCTGGAGGCGGATGATGCAGTGTGATCAGCCAAAAAAAAAAAAAAAAGATGATGGACGGGAGGAAAACGAAGATAAGTAATGAGTACCTTTAAAAATTGCAGAGTTAAATAGACTGTTCACATCTGTCCACACAGAACACAGCTAGAAACTGTAGAAACTCAAGGACATGATGACACAAAATACCACATTGACTGAGGGTAACGCGGTGCTTGCGGAGGAGCTGAACCACTTCTTCGCACGCTTTGAGGTGAAGGGACCAGAGGCAGCAGCAGCAAAAACATCGGACAGCAGCAGCAGCCCAAGCCTCATAGTGCAGGAATATGAGGTGAGGCGCACACTGAGGGCAGTGAACCCCAGGAAGGCCGCCGGACCAGATGGGGTAACCGTAAGGGTCCTAAAAGAGTGTGCAGACCAGCTGGCTGGGGTCTTCACTAAGATCTTCAACACTTCACTGTCCCAGTCCTGCATCCCGCCGTACCTAAAGTCAGCCACAATTGTCCCACTGCCAAAGCGTACTAACATTAGCAGCCTCACGACTACCGACCAGTTGCTCTAACACCTGTTATAATGAAGTGCTTCGAGAAACTGGTCCGACGTCATATCATGTCCTGCCTGCCACCCACACTCGACCCGCTCCAGTTCGCATACAGAGCTAACAGATCACCTGAAGATGCCATCGCTACAACGCTCCACACCGCCATCTCTCACCTGGAAGTGCAGGGCCGTTACGCCAGGCTGCTCTTTGTTGACTTTAGCTCTGCTTTCAATACGATACTCCCGGACAGACTAATAGTTAAACTGCTGGAAATTGGACTTCCTTCTACCACCTGCCACTGGATCAGAGACTTCCTCTCAGACCGTGTACAGAGAGTTAGAGTGGGGCCTCATCTTTCCCCAGCCCTCAGCCTCAACACTGGCTCTCCACAAGGCTGTGTACTGAGTCCCCTACTGTACACTCTGTACACACATGACTGTGTTAGTACCCACCCACACAACACAGTCATCAAGTTTGCAGATGATACCACCGTGGTGGGGCTTATCTCAGGGGGAGATGAGATGGCGTACAGAGCTGAAGTTCAGAGGCTGTCAGATTGGTGTGTAGATAACAACCTGGACCTCAATACCACCAAGACAAAACAACTGGTAGTTGACTTCAGAATGAGGAAGTCTGAGCTGCAGCCTGTCAGTATCAACGGGGAGTGCGTGGAAAGGGTCTCCAGTTTCAAGTTTCTGGGTGTGCACATAGACACAGACCTCCAATGGAGCTCTAACACCTCTGCAGTTTTAAAGAAGGCCCAACAGCGTCTCCACTTTCTGAGAATCCTCAGAAAAATGGACCTGAAGAAGGAGCTGCTGACCGTCTTCTACTGCTGCTCTATTGAAAGTGTGCTGACATATTGCATCTGTGTGTGGTTCTCCAGCTGCACCACAGTACACAGAAAGGCACTCCAGAGAGTGGCCCAAAAAATCATTGGACATCCTCTTCCCTCCCTGAAGGACCTGTACAGCACTCGCTGTCTCAAGAGGGCACGCAGCATCCTACGGGACTGCACACACCCAGGACACCGGGTGTTTAAGCTGCTGCCATCTGGCAGGAGGTTCAGGCTGCTGAGGTCCCGAACAAATAGACTCAAGGACAGCTTTTACAACAGGGCAATAGCCCTGATCAATGTAAATAGCTGACCTGACTGGATACCTACCTGGACTTTTTGGGGTAAAAGCAGTAACAATAATAATATTTATATTTATAACAAGGTGCAATAACAATTAATGTGCAATAATAACAGTGTGCAATACACATACACTTACACAAGTTATTATACTGTGTTCTGTTGTTTGTGTTGCGTTGTGATGTGTCGTATCGGGTCGTATTGTGTTATATGTAGTGCCGACGTAGGACAGTTTTCCAATTTCATTGTACTATTGTACTATGTATGACGTGCAATGACAATAAAGAGTTATCTTATGTTATCTTATCTTAAAAAGAGCAGGTCCTGAGAGTAAACCTTTCTCAACTTCAAAGTGAGAGACTGAAACAAGGGATTGCTTTGACTGACATGTGACAGGGTGGAAAATGCATTAAAGGGTTACCTAGACAACCAGAGCCTTGAATGTCCACTAGCAGCCAGCCATCACCAGTGATGAGCAACTTCCTGTGTGGACATCCCTTCAATGTCAGAGGTATTGTGCAGTATATACTAAATATTCTGTCTTCATCCATGGAGAAGAAGAGTTTTACCATTGATACCTTCCAAATCTGCAGAGCGTTTGATTAGATTAAAGTGACGGATAGTCCAAATCTAGCTGTTATTCCAGACCCGAGTTCTACTCTGTGCTTTAAACCTAACCTGATGTAATAACCTTGGGAACTCTGTCAAAGGAGCAACAACATGATAAGTTCACTTTTCCTCGGTGCACAAGGAGTACAAAAAGGCACAACACACACTCACATGTACACTCTCCTCTCTTGCACACATGCTGTACTCCCCTGACGTCTTGTTAATGCAGCTCAGGCCCACTCTTAGACACTAGATCCTCCTTTCTTTTCCCCTCTCACTGTATATCTACTAGTGACACACTCACACGTACATGCACACACACAGAAAGTGTGGCTGAAATCAGAGGATACCCACTGACCTGCCAAACTTTATTTATGCATTTAAGCAAGAAGGTGGCCTGCAGATCAACATGGGAAGCCAGCAAGACACCACTGACGCATTGTATTATTTCCCCTGTGTGGCTGCTGATATGTGCTCAGCTCACAAATTTCCCCAGAGGACGAGTTGTGTGACCTGTAGACTGGAGTATGAGGGCAAACGCTTGTTACTTGTAATGTCGGCTTGCTTCTTGTTTGTCCTCATTAAATGTACTCACAAGCAGAGAAATCAGGCAATCTGCTTTGAAATGAGGATTATTAGTTGTTTTATGTAATCTTGCATATATAGTATTATCCTTCATAAAGATAACATACAGTAGACCATGTTTGATTTGAAAACGGCTTTATAATGTGTAAATCATCTTAGGTCGACATGTCGTTCTATTCATCATGGCTTGTTATGGAAATTATGATGAAACCAGGTTTGCCTTGTTCGGGAGATGCCGGTGAGTAATATAAACTTTTATCATTTTTATAATGGAAGGTGCTTCATATCAAGGACAAGAGAGATGAACATGTTCCAAGTGCTAATCTCACACAGAGTTTCATTTACTCCCTTCTACAGCTACTTTCAACATAAGTATGTCTCTGCTGAGAGGCAAATGAAACACTGGTCACCATTATCCAACAGACTCCACTGGGCGTGACCTTTCAAGTCTCCCCAGAACAGAGAAGCCTCATCAAATACAGTGATTGGCACCAAAAATATATATTACACAAACTTTCTATGTCTATATCATATCATATCAAACAACAAAATACTCTGTAAATAATACAGTTTATTGGAAAACAACATCATTTATCTGTTCCTTCATAAAAGGTTTTCAAATTACTGTTGAAAAATAAACCTGCTTTATAAGTTATTTAATTAGGTTAGTTCAGTTCAATTTGATTCTGTTTGATTTTATTTACATGGCACTAAATCACAACAACAGGTGCCTCAAGACATTTTATGCTGTAAGGTAAAAATCCTACAATAATACAAAGAAAACCCAAACAATCAGACGACTCCCTCTGAGCAAGCTTTTGGTGACAGTGGCAAAAAATCCTCCCTTTTAGCAGGAAGAACCCTCAGAAGAAGGGCTCAGCCATCGGTTGGGGTTGAGAGGAGAAAGAAGGACAACAAACATGCTGTGGAAGAGAGACGGAGATGAATAATAACTATGATCAAACTCAAAGAGGTGTATAAACACTCAGAAATACTCAGTACATTATGGGAATCCCCCAGCAGCCTAGACCATTTGCAACAAAGCTAAGGGAGGATTCAGACTCACCTGATCCAACCCTAACTATATGCTTTATCAAAAAGAAGTTTTAATAAAAGTAGAGATAGTGTCTGTCTCCTGAATCCAAACTGGAAGCTGGTTCCACAGAAGAGGGGCCTGAAAGCTGAAGGCTCTCCCTCCCATTCTACTTTTAAATACACTAGGAGCAACGAGTAAGCCTGCACTCTGAGAGCAAAGAGCTCTAATAGGGTCATTCTGTACTATAAGATAAGATGGCGCCTGATTGCTCATTAGCAAAACGTCAGATTTGGGTTAAAATGTTTACTTTGCTAAGGTTAGAGGAACCTTTGACGCTGAGATCATAACTGACACTAAAGGAAGAATCTTTACATCTTTAAAGGAGTGATGAAGCAGTTATATATTATTGTAGCACGAGCTGCACAGTGTGACTGCGCATGCTCGAACAATCACATTTTTTAAAAAATTCCCAAATACAGCTGATCAGTGTGTTTTATGGTAAATTGCACACACTTGATTATTTGTGAGTTGTTTCAGGTATCAGTTGGAGTCATGAGTAAGGGATCACATTATCACTCTGTCAGAATTAACAAATCAGTGTTGTACAGTATAATTAGCTAGTTTATGAATTACCAGCTTACTTTTGAGTGGGTGTTACACAAAGTTATGATTTCTTAATTTTCAGCAATGATTTAAAATTAGTTGTTTTTCCAGTTATCATGGCAGAAATCCAGCCAGTATTTACTGTTAGTGTTTTACAACTTGTGACATTAAAAATAAAAGTATTTGTATAAATACAATAAAAAAAATTCACAGTGAGAACAGTCTATTTGTTATTGTACATAATCCCACAATGGCATCCAGTCTTACTCACAGTAGAGTGGTTATGCAGAAATTATATCTTCTACAGGGACTGTAGGACTGTAGTTACATTAAGGTGGTTATTTTATAGTCTTTTCTGGTTTGACATGGATGGATGGATGGATGAACTATGAAGATGAGATCATCAGGGCAGTGAATCAAAGATCCATTAGCCCTGAAATTAATAAAGAACACTAATTTCCCTCAAGGCTTCCCCACAATGCAAGTGTGGGAAGAGATTTCAGTCAAATAGTTTGAATAATTTTCCGTTTTTAAATTTTCTTTCAATTTCTCTACTTCTAAATATCAAAAAGTCAAAACTTTTCAATTACATATATCTGCAAGTTGGAATCTGTCAGCGAAGCCAATATTCAGTTTACAGACTCCCTGCTCTGTCTTTCCCCTTTGGTGTTGTTTCTTTTTATTGTTGATAGACCTGGAGAAATTAATGTTTTATTAATATGTATTCACAGTGGCTGCACTTGCATGATTAAATTGCTCACAATTAAGTACTACTGTGGAGTTTTGCACTTTACTCATACTAAAATAAATGCTTGAGCTGTGCCTCTGAATACCACCCAAAGGCCTTATTCTAGTGGACTAATCCAGGACGATGTTATTAATTCTGCTCTTTACTTGAGCAGCATGAAAGTCTGATATTGACTGGGGAGGAAAAAGCAGATGAAGGTTTAAACCTTGTAAATCAAAAAGTGTCAAAAAATGGATTTACAGTCTAGGCGACCGAGTGGTCCTTTGATATCCTGATCGAATGTAAATGAAAGAGACGGGGATGGAAAACTTCAAAACTATTGTTGCTCTGACAGCATTATTTGGTTTTCTTTACCACCGAGTACGTTTTTGTTGCTCATGCACAAGAGGACTGCAGCAGTAAACCAGCCTGACACGGGAGTGTATAAGTCAACTGCAGCAAGTACAGCAACTGAAATCTGAGTTAGAATCTACGCTGTAGAAGTTTGTACTCCATCACCTTTCCTCTGACAGCTCACTACAGCCAGAGGGAGGTACACAGACACAGAGACAAATACACTCACAGCTCTTTTGCATTGAGTTGATACACACCCAGTCATTTCACTGGGATCAAATGACTTTTTTGTGGGATTGTTTTGAGAACAATTGTGGCAACAGAGTGGAAACTCCATCATGAGATCTTAAAAACTGAAAATTGCAAATATAAATAAATATGACTTCCAGTTTCATGCATAGTGATTCATATTTTGTGTGGTGCTTTCTGAGGTCTCATACAGGTTAAAGCACTCAAATGTTCGCTTAAAAGAATCAGAAACTAAAGTTACGTAATGATCCTGCTTCCTATATTCAACACATTTTCATTCTTGTAACACATTCATGCTTGCGGATGTCAATCAAAATAAAGTGCTTATCTTCAAATGTTGCAAATGCAAATGTTCGACTTGCTGTGTGAACTATATGTCTCAATATCAAAGGAACTCCTTAATGTGTGTTTTGAGGGTAATTTCTGGTCCCCATTGCACTGCTACATCAGATCTTTGGGTTCCTCCACTGTCCAAATCCTCCTTGAGCCCCTGGACTGAGGTATGACTTCTTGAGTTTTTATTAGATCCAGTTAACTGAAAAGCTTTATAGCAGATGCCTGCAATACTGAGCATGTATTGCATCCATATATCATACAGAACATTAGTCAAAATGTTGTTGTGCAAGAAGAAACATAGATTTTGGATAATCGTGCAGAGCGGCAATTGCACATAAAAGGGTTGTCTTTCCAGTGGTTTCAATCAAGATTTCTTGGCATTTTGTCATGGGCTGTTAAATTCCTGATTTTTCTGCTTCAGCCTGTTGATGAAGGAAGCTCTCTGAAGAAGGAAGAGTTTCTGCAGTCACATGTAATTTTTCTTCTTCTTTCTTTTGTAGTTGAGTGTCTGTAAAAGCTGTAAAAAAAATGTACCACATTCATATAGGTACGTATGCTATCCACCAACAAGCGTTTTCAGTTTTTAACTAAACTATACACTCATATTTACGTTATTATTATTATTTTTGCCTTCATAATTGTCTCTGGTTTTTGTAACATGGATTCAGCAAGTTGCTGGAAACATTCCTCGTGGATTTTGGTCCATATTGACATGGTAGAGTCACACAGTTGCCTCAGCTCTCCAAATCCCAAAGGGTTTGGGATCTCATTACTGTGGAGGCCATCTGAGTGCAGTAAACTGACTGTCATGTTCAACAAACAGGGCAATCCACCCCAGACGATGGGTACACTGTGGTTATAAAGGAATGGGCATGGTTAGCAACGATGCTCAGGTAGGCTGTGGCATGGAAATGATGGTTGGTTGGTGTTAAAGAACTGAAAGTGTATCAAAATAAATAGCTACCACCATTACACCACCAACAGCAGCCTGAATCATTGATACAAGGCAGGATGGATACATGCTTTCATGCCCAAAGGCTTGTCAGACCAGAAAACATTTTTCCAGTCTTCTCTTGTCCAATTTTGCAGATTGTAGCCTGTTGTTAGTTGACAGTAGTGGCACCTGGTGTGCTGCTTCAAGGTTCAGTGTTGGAAGGCATAATCATAATTAGCTATTGTAGGGTCTTTGCCTTACAATATAAAGTGACTTGAGGCAACTGTTGTTTTGATGTGTTGTTTTGCCATGTCAGTAAAATTGAATTGAATTGAATTCTTTGGCAATTGTTACCTTTGTTGTAACAAGTGATTATTTGAGTTACCTTTGATTTCCAATTAACTCAGAGCAGCTGGGCCATTCTCCTTTGATGTCCAGCATAAATAGAGCATTTTCAACTGCTCCTTACTGGATATTTTCTCTTTCTCTGAATATTCTTTGTAAAGCCTAGAGTTGGTTGTGTTGGAAAATCCCAGCTGGTTCTGAACTTGTAAGACCAGCCCATCACCAACAACCATCCATCACCATTCTGCTGCTCTGCTTGAGCTTGAGAAGGCTGTCTTCACTAGGTCTAAATGCCTACATGCATTGAACCGCTAACATGGGATTGGTTAATTACACTTTTGAATTAAGAAGCAGTTGAAGACATGTAATAAAGTAGCATACAAGTATACAATTTGATATGCTTCAAACGCCAAACTCTGTTTTGGTAAAAGAAGCTATGTTTGAAATTTCATTAGATTTCAAAGTCCATGTACCAGCTACAGACTCACTTTCTGACAAAAAGTGAAAAGCTGAATATTTTAACAGCTACCACAGAGTGCAGATGATTAATCAGTAAATCTCTCTCCCTCTCCTCTCAGCTCTGGTGTCAAGCAGGAAATCCTCAGCATTTATTCCTATGGAGATGCCACATGCACTGATAAGGACATAATTGAAAACACCCAGAGGGCTGGATTGTGTGTCACTCATGCTTCAGTCAGAACCGCAGCAACCCCCAGACTATTATATATCTTGGAATATATTCCTGCAGTGTTTTCCAGGGTTTTGCTTTAGTCTTTGGGTGCAAATTGGCATATTTTTATACTTTATTAACAAATTTATCTTCCTCTGAACCTTGTTAGAGGAGGTCATCATCTTGAGCAAAGGAGCAGAGTGATACTGAAATTTCCTATTACTCAACATCATCTGCTACATTCTTTTTTCACCCACATCCATCTCTCCTCATGTCTACTTTATTATTTTTACATCAATCAAATTCTTTACGCTTGCATATATATATTTTTTTTAGACTGATTCAGATTTTACGGGGGATATTAAAGTATCAGACAATCATTTGCAGACAGATGTGTGCCTACTTATGTATTTACTCATTTTTTCCTATAATCATCTTTTTTCCTGTTTGGTCCCAGCATTTCAGCTCTTGATGATTAGGAAATGGATCACGGGTAACAATGTTCTGTGAAAGAAAATGAGCTGCTGAAATGAATTGTGGTTATGCTCCTAAATTGGTTCAGCGACTGGATGGTGTCTATAATTCACATGTGAAAGGACAGCAGATGTGATGTATTTCTAAAGAGAGGAAAACTGACAGCTAAAATCAGAGGGTACAGCCTCAGAATGCACTTATGTACGAGGCTTTCAGGGTTCTGCTAGTACAATTTGCTCCATTTTGAGCAGTGACTATGGAAGATTGACTATTTTCCCACTTATAAATCACTTATGGCCATAATAAATAACTGTTTCAGAGATTTAGCAGTACTTCCCAAACTCTAATTAAGCATCGTTTTGGTAAGAGGATGTAGCAATGAAGTTAATTAAGCACTCTAATACTGTCTTGGTACAGGCTGTTCCCATAGTTTTCCTTTTGTTTATCCCCTGTGTTTCTAAGTGCTGTCCTTTCCCCTGTCATCTATTCTTTCCTACCTCTCTCTCTCTCTCTCTCTCTCTCTCTCTCTCTCTCTCTCTCTCTCTCTCTTTCTTTTTACTTCTTTTCCTCACTAGCTACTTACCTACAGGGAGTGCAGAATTATTAGGCAAATGAGTATTTTGTCCACATCATCCTCTTCATGCATGTTGTCTTACTCCAAGCTGTATAGGCTCGAAAG
>NW_005187421.1:5103158-5105599 GCF_000239375.1 Pundamilia nyererei
TTCCAAAAACATTCAGCTTTGATATTAATGAGTTTTTTGGGTTCATTGAGAACATGGTTGTTGTTCAATAATAAAATTATTCCTCAAAAATACAACTTGTCTAATAATTCTGCACTCCCTATATTTATATGTTTGCTGACCTTTCAGATTTTGGTTGCACCGGATTATTCATTTAGTTCTCAGTGTATTCTCAGTGTCTGTAACCAGATTTGGCAACTGGGGGTCAGTCAGCCAGGTTCTCCACAGCACTACATCTACAGCCTGAGCCTGGATGGGCAGAGGGCTGGCTACCAGGTGTGTGTTACTCCTCCACACTGAAGAGAGCAAGTTGAGGTGGTTTGGGAATCAGCCTCCCCTCCTAAGTGAGGTGTTCTGGACATGTCCTAACTAAGAAGAGACGCTGGGTGATACTCAGGATATGCTTGAGAGATTATATCTCTTGGCTGCCTTGGGAACACCTTCCTGTTCCACCCAAAGAGCTACAAGTGTCACAGTCAGCACTGGTTTGTTTTGAATTTCTGTCCTCTAAGCCTGAACTCCCTTTGGAGTGGAGTTCTGAAGTTTCCCACTCGACAGCCAGACCATCTGTTCATCATCATCCTCATCCGCCACAGTATGTAAGGGCCAGCTTTTGCATCCAGTCTCCGCCAGATTGTCTGCCTCCTAAATGGGTAGCCCTCATTTGCTGAAGAACCCAGGCCTCATCTCCATTACCTACTCTTTCCTGTAAACTGACTGTTTTCTCAAGGCCACCTGTGGATACTCTCCTCTCACCTGACTGCTCACCCTCCAGCGACAGCCATCCCCCCAAGAACAAACCAGTGCGCTCATTCCCTTCTCTCAATTTATCTCATAAATACCTTTGTGGAAAAATCTGGACCATGTGGATTAACCTCTGTCTCCTTCCAGTGAATCTCCTCAGACCTGGAAAATAACAACTGTGTTCCGATCCATGCTCCCACTGCTGCCACTTCCCTGTTCAGAATAAAGACTGAAAACCTGTATTTGGGGGATTTTTTTGGTCCTGCTCTTGAGCCATTGTATGATTTAATGGACACACAATGAACCTATGAAACTTTTAAAAAGGAATGTGAAGTTTGGTTTATGTCGATTAGTCATGTGGTCACATTAGGGGTCAGTTCATTTTTTTTCAATGGACTTCAGTTAAAACTTGACAGAATAGTTAGTTAGCATTTTTTCCTCCTTTGTTAAAGAAAGAGAAATAATCTTCTTCCACAGCTGTAACAGTATATTTAACATGAGACTATTAAATGTCTAGACTCAATATACTATTTTTTCCAAGTTCCAGTGAAAAACAATTTTCTACTTTCTTTTGAAAAGTTTTGGGCTTCTGCTGATTTTAAACAATTTTGGCTGCACAGCATGCCTTTGGAGTGATGGAAACTCCACTGGTCTGTTTGTGTGGTTTCAGAGGTTAGAAAAGGGCACTTGGAGACCCAGTGGGAGAAGCATCATGGGTAGTCCACCCCCACCAAAACTCTGTGCACACCACTGTGATCATGTTCCTCAGCTTTTAGAGAGAAATATGTTTTCTACAGCTCTGGTTTTTCAAACTACTCTCTGGTTCTTCTTCTCCAACTTCTTTATTAGAAGTAAACAAGTATTTTTTTCATTTCTGTTGAGCATATTTCACAAATGATTTTGATACCAGGTCTGCAAGAAGAAAAGTGTGGTAACACAATCATAGTTGCATGATTATATTGATCTTTCTCTGGACCACTGGGAAAAATACACTTACTCCCCTCTTCTTCCTCATTTCCCTCCATATCCTTTTACCTTCAAACATCCACAGATATGAGAGCAATGTGATAGCCATTTATTTTACCTTGAAGTGTGGCAAAAGGGGAATGTTTTTTCAAAGTGTATGAAGCATGCATAATTGGCTTTTTGTCTTGAAGTGCAACAGTTTGGTTAAAATCTAATTCTCTTGTGGGAGTCTGTGAATAGGTTCTTTTGTTAGAACAATGACTAGTCATCGTAGGCCGCAAAAGATTCATTTCTGCAGGGAGTTTCCACACCCTGTTTGCTTAAAGGCTGAAGAGGAGGGGTAAACTGAGTCTCTTTAGTATCAATTCTCAGTGTTAATAATGCACCCCACCATGCAGGTCTGAGTCATGATGGAAGAAGGTTTAGCCAGAAAGTGCAAATATTATTCAGCTTAACCATGCCCTGCACATTCTGAGGTGGATCCAGAGTCATTACCAGGCCTAACGAGATGTGCATTGCCTCTTTTGTATTTTCAGTCTGCAATCCTTCTCTCGAGGTAAACTGGTCCCAGGTAAGGGCTCAGAGGTCTTCAGGGCAAATAATCTTACATATACATATAAAAAAAACAAACACCCAGCACGCCCCTGCGGGCGGTTTATCCTTCAAGCTCGGGTCCTCTACCAGAGGCCTGGGAGCTTGAGGGTCCTGCGCAG
>NW_005187421.1:5107296-5131812 GCF_000239375.1 Pundamilia nyererei
TTTTTTTTTAAAGGGTGATGTTTGAAACATTTCTATCTGAACCACCCTCTGGCTAGGAGCTGTGTTTGTATTATGACAGAAAATGGCACAAGCTGATTAAAATAGAAAATAAATCTCATTCCGTTAGTTTGCCAAAAGGGGCTTGGGCCCAAAGTCTGCTCCTTTGGAACTGTTAGACTTTATAGAGCAAAGAAGCATTAAGTTAATTTCTCATTTTCACACATGTATACTAGAAGGCAAAGCTATATATAAAATTAAAAAGGCCATGGGTTTTATTTAAATACCATACCAAAGTATTATAGACTATTAGAGTATATAGACTAAGCATGCAAGCAAGGTTTGAAAGGCAGTAATGAACAAAATACCAAATCAAAGTTAATTTCTCCAACATGATTTGTGGTTAAATGTTACTTTCTTACTTTTTTTCCCCTCGGGAAATTCAACAGGAGCAAAAGAATGGAGAAAACCAGCACTATGAATACAAGCCAGCGTGTCCTAATGCCGGTCCAACCCTCCCCAAATAAATGGGGAGAGAACAAAGGCAAGACTGTGGAGGTGTGTTGGGGTAATCTTGAAGGAAGAGGATGTGAACAGTGTTGTGGATGTGTACAGAGTGACAGACAGGATCATGAAATGTGATGTTGAATGTTGTCAGTCTGCATACCCCACAGGTTGGATGTCAGAAGAGAAAGACCAGCTCTGCAGTGAGCTGGCTGAAATAATGGAGAGCGTTCCCAGAGGGGAGAGAGTAGTGATTGGAGCAGACTTCAGTGGCTCTATGGAGAGGATGTGGCTCAGGTGTTAGAGCAGGTTGTCTACCAATCAGAAGGCTGGTCGATCCCTGGCTCCTCCAGTCCATGTGTCAGAATATCTTTGGGCCAGATACTGAACTCCAGTGTTGTCCCTGAAGCATCTATGCATGGGTGTGTGTGTGTGTCTGTGTCTGTGTTAGCTAAAAAAGCACTTAAGCATACATAAAAGCACTGTCTGAATGTGTGTAACTTAGTAGAAAGTGCTTTGAGAGCTTAAATGAACTAATTATGAAAGGCACTATATAAGTACCGGTCCATTCCAGAGATGACGATGAGGTTGTGTAGGCAAAGAAATGGAAAAGGATGGGTCGCAGTGGGCTCTGCAAAGAGCATTGAAATGGCTGTGGTGTACTTCAAGAAGAGGGTGGAGCAAAGAGTGACACAGAAAAGTGGAGGAAAGTGCACACAGGTGGACTACATCTTAAGCAGAAGGTCCAATCTAAAGGAGACAGAACACTGCAAGGTGGTGTCAGGGGAGATAGTAGCTAGCAAGCATCAGATGATATTCTGTAGGATGACTTTGGAAATCAAGAACAGAAATTAATGACCAAGCCAAAGATTAAATTGTTGAAGTTAAAGAAAGAAGAATGTCACACAGAGTTCAGCAAGGAGGCTGAAACAGGCTCTGGGTGGTAGGATCCAGTCATTCAGAAATGACAACCGCTCGACCGAGGTAAGAAGACAAGGAGTCTTAGTGGTAGAATGAGGAAGTACAGGAAAGTATTCAAGATGGTGATGAAAAATGATGAATGTGTACAGGAATACTGGGTGACTAACAGCATACAGAAGGAGAGAGGAAGCAAAGGAAAAGGCTTATAGTGAGTTGACAGGCTGAACAAGAAAGGACTAGCTAACAGTTAGCTAAATAGTGAAATGTATGTAAAGAAACTTAAGGATCGGAGCTATTGCACTTTTGTATTTCTAATTGGTTTTTAATTTAATTTAATTTGGACTTTTTAGTTTTAATTCAGTTACTAAAACTAAACTGTTCATTTCAGTTTTTAGTTTTTTGAAAATATTTGTTTTCATTTATTTTTTGTTAGTTTTGGTCTTTAGTAATTATTATTGTATGGGCGGCATATATCAGAGGCAAGATTTAGAAAAAATCAGTACAGGTATTACAACAAAAAAACAGAGCGTTTAAAAAGCAGTTGACTCAGCAGTTGTCTTGTAGACATCCAATGTTTCAATTAATTCATGTGTCAAAGGTTCACAAGGCATGTTTTGATAAAATTATTTACCAGACTAACCAACACTAAAACTAATTATATTTCCTCTCGATTTTTATTTTATTTTATTTTTCCCAGTTGACTTTAAATGCAGAAAATGAGATAGAGAGAAGAGGAAAGATGGAGGAAAGTTAATGAATCAGTCAAGAGTGGAAAAGCAGATGGACGAGAGCCTGGAAAGGTGCAGAAATCCATTGAAAGCAAGACAGAATAATGTGTGTGAATGAGAGAAAAACAGGCGGGAAGGTGAACATGCAAGAAGTAGAGAAGGTGAAGTTTGAGATGAGTTTAAATACCTGAGGTTAACCATCCAAAGCAATGGACAGTGCACAAAAAGAGGTGAAGAAAAGAGTGCAGGCAGGGTAGAGACAAAGGTCAGCGGTGATTTGTGGCAGAAGGAGAGCCGCAATGGTTTGGTTTGGACATGTGCAGAGGAGGCATAGTGGATATACTGGACAAGGGATATTGAAGATGTAACTATCAGGCAGGAGGAAAAGAGGAAGACCTCAGAGAAGATTCATGCATGTAGTGAAGAAGGACATGCAGAGGGTTGGTGTGACAGAAGATGATGTTAGGAATAGGGTGAGGTGGGAGCAGGTAAACCCACTGTGGTGACCTCTAAAGAGCAGCTAAAGAAGAAGATAAACATCTCTTCTAGCTTTCATCTTGAACTCCAAGGAGCTTGGAAAGAAAGCAACTGAACTTCTGTAAGTTTTTTGAAGACCTGAATGGCTGATAACTATAAAGACACCGGGGACTCGTTTAATCACTACACTGCAATCACTGGGATTGTTTCTAGAAATGAAAGGTTGAAAATCAATAAATGTACATTAAAAACATATTTTAACAGCATTTAACCTGTTTCATACATCTTACATTTACCAAAGAGGGCATCAAGCCATACTAAAACTAAAAGGGATGTGGCATGATTTGTGTAGCATTACATTTGTTGTAACTGCAGTTGAAGATTTAGAAGGAAGTGTTTCATTAAAAATAATGTGTGATGGCTTATGATTGAAATCTGTTATTATTTATTCCCTAAAATAAGCTTTGATCAAAGTCTAGATTAAGCTGACGTGAGCATCAGTATTTAAGTGTCTCATATTCAAAGAGATCAAGATTCTTCATGTTATTTTTTACATGTTTGCAAATGTTTTTGGGTTAAAATCTTTTGTCTGCCTACCAGAAGGAAGGAGTATTTTCCATTGCCATTGCACAAAAAGGCCAATAAACTGGCACTTCAGCTTTGGCATTTGCACTCATTATTACTGGTTGATTGTAATATAAATCTTTACTAAAGCAGTTATATAACTTTAATGACCCACAGTTTACTTTGGCCTGTCTCTGACCTCTGAAATCTGCTTGCTTTTCAGATTTTAACTTGATTATGTCTCTGCTATTGCAGACAAAAGAACATTTTTCAACTTTCTTTCCAGCTCCTTTTCATATTTGAGATGAAGCTGAAGATTTCCAGCTACAGGTTCAGACTAAGTTCACAAAGACACTGCTGCTGCATCATGATAGATCAGATACCTCGTCTTCTGCTGGGCACGAACTACAGTGACAGTGACACTCAGACAGAAGAGAAGAAAATAAAGAGTCTGATTTCTCAGACTAGCTTGAAATGAAATGTTTGCTCTACCAAGTTTTATTAAAGGTTCTGCAAACATTTGTTTCATTCTAAGATTTTTTGAAGAAGAAACTTATTCATGGCAATAACCGTTATATGTAGCTTCCTCCATAAGTATAATACAATAAAGGGAGGAATCAACATGAAGTGTTGTATTCAGGGTTGCTATCGCTGGCTGCTAGAGCACCTTTACTGTGTCTTCAGTGTGGACATCAAGATTTTAAAAAGATGTCTTGATAATTGTGGTGAGAGTGCTCCGTAATGGGAACTGTTCTGCTTTCTGAAGCTTTGTGTACTGCAGTTTGTTACTATACGGGCACGCTAATGATTCAGTCACCAGAGTAAAAATGAGACGGCAACATACTTATGACCACTTTTGATTCTAAGGCAGTTGCACAGGTTGGCTGGTAGGAGGCCATCAACCACCAAATAATCTCAGTCTGACTGAGACTGACTGCAGTCACTCTCAGACCGATTGTTGAAGGCTGGCAAATAATCGCTGTCTAATTTATAATTGCAAACAAATTGTCAAAACACTGCAGTCAGTCTGCACCAATGAGAACAACTCTCTTTGCAATAGGGGACTTTAGTCAGCAGGTCGCTGACTAGTGTATTGGTTATGTTCATTATTAAAGGCAAGATTGCTGAGCACATATATAATTTTCAATTTCAATTGCCATCCAGCAGCAATCACGAAACTATTTGTAGAGGAATTTCTTAATTTCTTTGAGGTTCTGGTCAGACTCAGTTCTATGTGTGTAAATGGCAACAGATTTGTGATTTCAAAGATTTATGTCAATCAATCGCTAGCGTTAGTGTTCATTGTATAAATACAAAGAGTATGCAGGTAATTACCAACTTGAGCCGATTCAATCACATACTGAGACTGACTCTCTCTTCTTGCTGTTGTAATGTATCAAAGTCACTTTGAAGATAGCATCTCACTATGAGCGGTCACAGAACTGGTACACGTCGTTGAAGCAATCATTTCAAAGGACTTACATTGTAAGTTCATTGCACGTAGTCTTCTTCAAACCACTGTTTTCCCTGCTGACTGTAGCATAAGCAAACTCTACACTAGAAAATAATATAATAAGAACTGTGTATCCCTGGTTGCCACAGCTGTTTTTGCATGTGTGCTAAAGGGAACATAATATCTTGTTACGACCTACCTTACTTCAGTGTTTTATTTCCATCATCCATTCACTGTGATTTGTCTGTGGAAGAGTTATGGTACCATTACTATACAAATGTTTCATCACAGATGAAAATAAAAATGTAGCTCTTGATGGATCCTTTCACTTCACAGCAGCTTGAGTTTAAAATTTACCTTCTAACATTTAACTTACCTTAACTTAACTTACTATTTGACTTTTTTCTGTCTTACTATATCTGTTGAACCAATTGCTAGGCAACTGACAGCACTGTTAGTGCTTACTATTGCACAAGTTAGAATAATTAATGAGCTGGAATAACAGGAATCACAGGCACCTGTGATGAAAGCAGTCCAGAGGTGCACAAGAAGATGACCTTGTAGGGAAGATTTCCAAATTTAAACGTATGTGCATGAGCACACTCTATACATCTATACATACATCTTTAACTTTTTTACTCCCAGACGATCTCAAACTAATAAACAATACTTACAGCACAGACTGGATATAACGAAAGGATGGCATCACAGTTTCAGATGCAATACTGTGCAATCATGAATCCACATTATCTTCCACAGATCCTGTGTTGGTTTGTACATGTCTGAGAAGCTGAAGAAGAAAATGAGTTACCAACTGAGTCCTAATAGCAGACTGTAGATTTTAGCAGCTGAATAAAAGTGCTCAAATGTAATCCAGACCCTGGATCAGAGCTCCGAGGAGGCTACAGTTTCTTTTTCTTTCTTTTTTTAAACTTCTTGATTATAGGAAACCTTCCACGACTCCCCTTGCATGCCAGTGTGAAAGCAAAGAGGCTGTTGCTGCACTGCAGTCAGTCTCAGTGGGATAGGGGGCCAATGGTGGTAAAAATAAAATGTTTGACCAGAGCTGACTCATTCTGGCTGATTCCCAGAAGACAACAGAACTAGACCTGGTGCACAAGAAAAAGGGTAAATGAGAAAATAACATGGCAGAACTTTAAGCACTTAACATATTTTCAGAGGACTTAAAATGTAAAAATGTATAACTTATTTATTATTTAATTTTGAATATATAATTTTAGTTACCAGTGTGTGGTATAAAGCAGTAAAAGCCTTGTGATAAAAGCTTAAGATCAACACAGAGAGTAGCCAAGACTGTTTACCACAGAGTTACACCATGATGACTTTTTCCCCCCAAGCAAAAATAAAAGTGATCAATGTGGAACACGGGGCAGGTTTGCCTTTCCCCGCTATGCTCTCATTTGGTATTAATAGAAATGATCAATATTTAATGAAGGTCTGTGTGGGTTTTCAGGGAACTTGTGTGAGGCACAGGTGTGCAAGAGAAAGTTATAAGTGCTGTATTTATTATTTCAATACATCACGAAGGAGGGAAAAGTTCTCAAAGATCATCAAATGCTGTTGAAAATGTTGTTTGTTCTATTTAAACCACAGCCTTAAGCTGCTGTTTTAGGACACAGTCCAATTTACCACTTGATTAAAGGGAAAATGTCCAAAACAGTTAGATGAGAATCTTAATTCGATCAAACTGAAGTCAGAAGAATCTGAGGCCAAAATGCACAACATCATTTTTTCGGGCCCAAAATATGAAATATGCAATTATTACTGACTAGAAGCGAACACTGCATCATGTTCCAAAGGTGTTCAAATGCATTAACACCTGTAAGCTTGACATTTTAAAGTGCAGACATCTGATGAAGAGTGCAGTGCTCACAGCATCACCTTGCGGATGGTGATAATTTCGTACACTTTGACTTTCAATTCTTCTTTGTTGCACTTGTCAGATCCACCTCACCGAGCAAAACATCCAGGCGGACAAAATGGAAGACTGTTACAGAAACACAATGTGCAGACAGTAAATGGGCACATCATTTTATGTCAAGGCTGAAAGTAAGCGGGGATATGAAAAATACTGGACAAGGATCAGCAAAGAGCATTTCCTTAGAAATACTTTCTTAGAAATGGCTTTCACCAAGACAAATTTCACATCCTTCATTATTGGGGTATTTTTTAAGGTGGTTTTGTATACTTGACAAAATGTAATGTTACATTTGATATTCACTATCAGTTATTTGACTGTCAAATAAATTAAAATGTGATTAAATTAAACAGCTTAACTCAGACATGAGTGAAAGCAAATCCATCTATATGAAAGAAAAATGTTCTTTAAGCCCTTAACACCGGTTACCACTTCCACTTCACAGATTAATTATAATTTATTCATTTTTCTATAACCAAATAATTAATTACAATGAAAAAAGCCAAAAGCTAAATGAGCAAATTATCATTTTTAGGTGGCAGCTTTCTGAGGAGTATAATATGGAGGAGGTTCAACATAACCAGGCTTTCTTTGTTTAGCTGGTTTGACGAAACCTAAAGCCCAAGTCAGAGATAAAAAGAGTCACGATGGTTGTTATCAACTTTCAAACATTCCAAACATTAGATAAAGCCAAAGACTACCCGGTGAAGACAATAAAATGGAACAAGAGTTAGTTAAACAGCTGTATTGCTGTCTCTGTTCGAAAATGCTAAAAAGATGACCTAAGAAGATGCCTGGAGCCAGAGTAAAATTCAAAATCCTAATCTTAAATTGTCAGGTGGAGTAAGCACACTTATCAGGTGAGGAGCAGGCAAAAGGTTAGAAAACAGTTCACAAGGAAGAAAGGCAAACTAGGAAAATAAAAAATGAAAATAAAACACAAAGAATACAATCATGGAAGCTAGACGGTAATAAAAACATGGAAAGATACCTTGGTTGGCCTTTACTCGAGTTTTCTACCACAGTCCAAATTGTTAGTTTGGCTGCTGATTTGAACTGGCTTGAAGCATAGACGTGCGAGTGTGTGATGGTCTTTTCCTGTGTGTTAGCCTGCACCCTTCTGTACTATGATGTTAGGTACACTCCAGCTGACTGTGAACCTACATTTAGCCAGCAGTAAAAAACTTTAACTGTGTCCCAGCTCACTGTTTTGCATGATTTGCAGTTGTCTTTCATGAGCTTGTAGTCTGAATCATTGGTACTTTAAGATCCCAACTACACAGTATTTTTCAATGTTTCTCTATTCTGAGACAATACAAATAGTGTCTGACGCACGCACTGCAATGGGCGGAGGCAAATATTCTTCCTCATTAAATTCATTAGGAGTCTAAAGGTCACAGGGGCCATCATCACGCAGGCTTTAGGTGATTTGGGCAGAAGGGTGAAATCTTGTTATATCTCCTAATGAGCAGAGAATAGCACCAACAGCACCACAACACATGACAATGTTGAGGGCCAGTCTGGCACCTTGTTTTGGTGACATTCTTGTCCCTGCTCAGGCTTCAGAAGTAAGGACAAGGTTGGGGACAGCGAAAGTGTACAGGGACGCTCTCACCCGAGCCACCTCCTTCCTCTGCTTGTTTTTTCCCAGTGAGTCAGCCAACTGACAGCGAGTACAGGCTGCTAATGAGGGCAAAGCTCACTCACCGTGACTCCCGGCTCATTGCGAAGGTCGCTGTCATTACCAGAGCGTACACTGAAATAAGTGAGAGAGATGCGGGTTGAGGAAAAGTGATTAATTGTCACACCACTTTCAAGGACAGATACGAAAATCTGCTTTTGCTTCACCATGATTAATACAGAATCGGTGTTAGGAGCTGTCCAGGCTCTTTCATTTTTAAGTTATTTACAGTGTATTGGTTGAAGTGTTTTTCATATATTATTTTTTAGCAGATAAAAGGTAATCGTACCTGTGCTGAGTGGTGACAGGGCATTCTGTGGTGCATTTTAATGTTCTTTACAGTATGAAAGAACTGAAAAGCTTGCTTTGTCAGACCGACTAATGTATGCCATTAGCAGTGAAATGAAAAGCAGGAGACCAGATGAAATAAAACAACAAACCCGAAAGCACACAAAGCTACATAAAAAGGCTGCAAATACTGAAGCTTTTTAAGACACTGTGCATTGGATGTGTCATTTGATACAGGGGATTAATTAGTTAACCTGCTGAATTATAATGAGCTTAGCTTTCACGCAGTTGCTTTTTAACTTCACCTTCTCATCTAACCAAATATATCCAAATTGCATTGTTTAAAAAAAAAAGAAGTGATCCCGTGATCCTGCTCATGTTATGTTTTTTGATACCTTAAAGTCATAAACAAGGTAAAAAAAAATGCTGGTAAGTCCATTCATTGTCAATGAATCGAATGAAAACCAACTGGGTCCTCCTAAGGATTGGATTTGATTCATCTGCACTACAGAACTCCTTAATTAATTAATTCTAATTGTACTAAATAATAAATAAATTGCACAATATATTCGTTACATTCCAAAAAAATGTCACGTGTAGCAAATATGGTATGATACAAATTTAAACTCATATGCAAATTTACACTAATTTTTTAAAATTGCCAGAAGCTTTTTTAAAGGGTAAATTAAACAAACAAAAATTTCCCAAAAAAAACCAAACATTTTCTGGATATTATTACAGGGTTTAGGCTTAAAACTGTTCAAGAAACAGATGCAGCTAAACAAAAGTGCATATCTTTAATTTTATGATTTAGAAGGAAGAGATAAGGAGGTCATGTTTTTACACTTCCTTCTGACTGTCACAGTGCAGCCCTTTTTTTTTCATGTATCTTTCTTTCCTGATTCAGTGTTGAGTTTAACTTGTGGTTTAATAATAACCTGATGATCAAGTTTATTTTTGTTGCTCATTCTGATTGGAAGATGAGCGAAGTTGTAATGGTTACTTTTTGTTTCTAAAGTCTCATCTCTTAAAGTCAAGTTTAATAAGTTTGTTAGTGGTTTTTCTTTGCATTACACTCTTCACCAGCTCATTACACTGTCAGCTCTGCTGCCTGGGCAGAAGCCTGTAATCCCAGAGGATCTGAGGAGGTAACAACTTGTTTTCAGAGCTTTGTGCTGTTCCAGCAATCATCATGCGGAATGTGAGGTGTTGGGCAATGGTAGAGATGGACTGAACGAGTTTTTGTAGCCTGAATATTGAGCCACTGGATGCTGGAATGCATCCATGTTACTTCCTCGGGGAATTCATCATTGCTGTTGCTGTTTGAATCCAACATTCAGTTTGGCTTCCTCCATCAGAGGTCATCGGAGTCATCGGTGGCTGTGGCGAATGGCTATGAATAATTAATGAATCCTGACTAACCTCTATGTTGCTTACTTACTTTCTACCAGCTAAACACTTTCTCAAACATCTGTATCCGATTCACTAAAGAAAGCTCAGATATTAAAAAAAACAAAAACATTTACCAATCCATACCAGAATACAAGCATTCATCTTTGTATTATTTTATTATTTTTAAGTTTTGATTTATGGAATGACCTCACTCACTTTTTATATTTTTTTCTTTAAGTCCATTCCTTAGTTTACTTCTCTATTTTATCTGTCTGAGCTATTTTGTTCAACACTGTGTTTATTTCAGTAAATTAAGTTGTTCAGGTTTCAGTAAGTTCTCAAGTTTTTCTTTATAATAATAAAATTCCACTTTATCAAGTCTGTAAGGCTGTTTTTTGCATTTGTTATTAACCCATCTAAATATCTTCTTGACTACCTAGTTTGTCAGGAATCATTTTCCCTGCTTTCCCAACACATAACAACCTGATATAACCTCAGAAAATGTAATAAAAAGCTTTGTATGCCTGCTTAAAACCTTGCACATCCTGTGGGAGCGACATTCAACATCCAGACTGAGATGCAGCTTTACTTTACAAGGTTTTGATGCCGGTATATTTTGTGCAATGTTTGTAGGTATATATACACTTGCACACATGATAACATGCATCCTTCTGTTCCTGCCATCTTTTAGCCTGTTGGATCCTCGACACTGATTTGCAAACTTGTTATTCTGAGTTACCATTTGGGTGGGTATCATCTTGTAAACCTCTGAGTGATGAATTGGTTATTTTCTATAGAGAGAATAAACGTAATATTTCTCAGACTGAAAATGTTAAATTATGGTTGTGCAGACACTACTCAGCGATCTCTCTGAGAGCGGTAGAGTTATAAATGAGATAGGCATCCTAACAAGATGGAAATTCAGCTGTGCTACCAATTCGGATTTCACCACTTCTTTCATTTCCACATCAAAAGCAGATTTTTCTTCAGTGAAAAGAAATTTCAGAAGTGTAAACAAAAAGACTGGGTGCACACACATTCAGCTTCTACTGCAAAATCCCCTTTGCTTATATGGAAACACTGTTTTTCAAAATGTGCATGCACTGAAAAGCTCTTTTTATGTGTTTCTTGTCTTCTCTTGTGTGGAGGATACATGCCAAAAGAATAAGAGTAGCCCACATTATCAAACGCTTGACATATTTTTGACACTGACCTCAGGTGACAGCAGACGATATATAATATGAAATGCAAATCTGCGTAGCACCTATGGACTATGCATGCATCATACCTGGACTTTAACAGAATATAATTTGAATATAAGTTACTTCTGTGTTATCAGAGCAGTACAGGCTTGTTAAACAACCATCTTAACACCCACCCACACACCCCTTGTCCTTCAACATCCTCACACTTTTTTCCAGTCAGTAGACCCTTCTCTTCCATGCAGACCAGTCCCTCATTATCCAGCTCTGCAGGTTTACCACCTGGTTACTCCAGTCTCATGTCAGTTTGTGTTTGTTGCCTTGTCTCAAGTGACCCAACCTTTTTTTTCCCCTCCGCATGCTTAACAACCTGGCTGTCTATTTTTTTGACCTTAGCTTGTTCCTAGACCTCAGCATATCCCCATAGAAAGGGTTTACATGTTTTGGGCAGACAGCCAGTGACCGGGTAGAAATCTGCCAGCTGGCTTTGACCTGAAATTCTCTACTTTAGAGTTCACCCTTCTCAGTTTGTGTTAACATGCTCCTGTTATACTCTTTTCCTTTTAACTAAACCTCTCTGGAAAGTTATTTATTCTGTTTTTTGATTGGTAAATGACAATCGTTAGGTTTTAAATCATCTAGGTAAGAGCATTTATTTTCTTTATGCAGGGTATCTGCAGGTACTATGTGACTGTGTGGATGATTACACAAAGATTTAAACATTTTTGGAGTGGGTAGATTTTAAATATAATATTTATGTTTGCATATTTATATCCCTGATTATGTTCCTGCAAAATAAACCAAAGACAAATATCCAGCTTTCGTTGGATTAAAATGTTTTCCACAGTATTTTTTTCCCTACCACTGGAAACACACTTGGGAACACAACTCAAAATTTGCACAACAAAAGTGCTTTTGCTAATGTGGTAAACCTGAAACATTTAGTTGTCAGAGCAAGTCAAAAAAGTGAATATTGTTATTATGCAAATGCTAATTCACTCTCCCTGTCTGAGGAAAGAGCAGTAGTGGTGCCTCTTTCGGGCTAATGTAATATTACATAGACATCTGCAGGCTTTGTGGTTATATCTGAGCCCCTAAAAGCCTCGAATGGACTCAATTATGCTTCCATCAGAAGAAATGAATCAGAATGTATTCCCCTTATCTCCTTTGGTCCCCAAGCTTCTTTCTCCTCCCCAAAAAATCGACACTGAAGTCGCAGAATGCAGCCGTCAAAGAGATTAGATCCACTCAGGTCAGCCGCAGTAATACAGGCAGAGATGGGAAATTAGTACAAGCCAGCAGCCAAGTGATGAAATAAGAGAAGTTAATAGTGGTCAGTTTTAATTTCATGCTAATGTAATGATATTTGGATGGTGTTTAACTTCATTAAATGTTATAAACTTGGTAGGCGCTTTATTAGGAGCACCATACAAAACTTTGAATGTTCAGCCTTTGCTCTCCAATTAGCTGAAAATGGTGTTTGGATTCATTGAGATAATGAAAACATTCATTTGCAATTCTGAACCCTGGCAATATGATTGCATCTCATGATTTCTGCAGATTAGTCAGTCTCCTGTTTTACCACATCTTATAGTGTTTCTCTTGGATAGAATTGATGTCAATAAAGTGCTCACCTCACTAAGGTTCATTATGTGGATAGAAATGCAAACTTACCATTGGGTTTATGAAACGGGAGCACCTGACCATATGTTAGTGAGTCAGAATCATTCCAAATCTATAAAATATGGAAACGCTTTTTACCTCGAGGCAATGTTGTGAGAAAGAAAGAAACTCGAACAACAGGGTAAGAGGAGGGATTCAAAAAAGTGGAAGCTTTCCAAACTGTTTCCACGGGAGACTGAATTAACAGAGGTTTGGAAAATCATTTTAAATAGACTACAAACTTTTTAAAAGAAGCACAGAGAGCTTCTGTGCTCATCTCGGTCTTAAGCCCAAGTTCAGTTCACTCACTGCGATAAAAAACATCAAGATTCTCCCACATCTAATAGAAAACCAGGAAATTAGACAATTAGTGATGACGTGATGTGATGTGAAAATATTTAAAACAGAAGATTAAAGCTTACAAGTGTTCATGCAGTTCTTTGTCATTTCTTTTAACTCAGCATTTGTCTTTGTATGCTTTAAATACTCAACTAAAGGAAATAATATTAAAAATAGCAATAATGGTATAATGAGCAGTAGTAGTCATATTACCTAGTTTTAGTAATAGCAGCAGTACATAAAGTATGAACAAATTCAGGTGTGAAAAAATTTATGTATCACAGATTTGTGCATTGTCATTTTAAACCACTGTGATGTCATCATTATTGAAAACGACTGTCTGAGTGATCAATAATGTCACGGTACTGGGTCTGTGACCCAGTGTTTTGGGTTTGGTGTGTTTGTTGATTATTAGTGTTATTCATGGGTTTGGTTCTTCTTTTTGTTCTCAGTATGTTAGGATTCTTTAGGTTTCTGTTATTATAGTTTCCTGTGTTCCACATTTCATGTCATGTCTGCAGGTCTCAGTGTCTGTGTCTTTGTGAATGTCTCTTCTTTCCTGTTTTACTTTGACAGTCTAGGTTAGTGTTGGCAGTTTTGCTTCCTCCTGGTCTCGTTGTGTGTGATTATGAGGGAATGTGTGTCATTCCCTCGTTATCCCTCTGTGTATTTAAGCCCTTTGTCCTCCTCTGTTTGCTGCTGGTCATCTGTGTATCACCCACTGCATTTCCCATGTTCCACATCTCGGGTTCTCAGGTCTTTTGTTTATTTTTAGGTTTTTCCCAGTTTAGGTTTTGCTACTTTAGTGATGGTCGCCTTTGGCACCAAAAAGTTGATTCTGTTCATTTGGACGTAGCATTTTCAGAATCAATCTTTTGGGATTTGGTGATGGTGCATGCATGAAGACGGTCGCGATGCATTTTGCATTTTGCTCTGCCGAAATAAAGGATCACTTTTGCTTTAAGTCCATCATCGTCTGTGTCTTCATTCGGGTCTCTCCAGTCCACAAGTCTGCTATGGCAGATGTGACAGATAACACCAAACAGTGGAATATGAGTGCTATTCCATTTACCCCTTTTTCAAAGAACATTAACATCCTAAGACCCGAACTCTTCCACATCATGCATTTTTAATTTCTCTTTGATATTTGAGCTGATTGGGACCTGATGAATGTAAAAACAAAGAATTACCAGATTTTTTCCCCTTATTTTTGTTTCTATGAAAAATGAGAGCCACATATGAGGATATTCATTTAAAATTTCGATAGAACAGTAGCAGTGTAATGTCCTCGTAAGTGGATAGCAGACCCTTGTAGGGCAAAATTCAGTATTTTGGTCTAAATAACCCAAAATGTGATGTCCACATACACTCAACAAAAATATAAACGCAACACCTTTGTTACTGCTCCCATTCCCCATGGGATGGACGTCGAGACCTAAAATTCATTCCAGATACACAATATAACCATCCCTCCCAAACAGTGGTCACAAATCAGTCCAAATGTGTGGTAGTGGGCACATCTGCTATATTGAGATAATCCATCCCACCTCACAGGTGTGCCACATCAGGATGCTGATCTGACATCATGAGTAGTGCACAGGTGTACCTCAGACTGCCCACAACAAAAGGCCACCCTGGAATGTGCAGTTTTGTCTCACAGCAAAATGCCACAGATGCCACAAGCAATGAGGACGCGTGCAATTGGCATGCTGACAGCAGGAATGTCAACCAGATCTGTCGCCCGTGCATTGAATGTTCATTTCTCAACCATAAGCCGTCTCCACAGGCGTTTCAGAGAATATGGCAGCACAACCAACCGGCCTCACAACCGCAGACCTCGTGTAACCACACCAGCCCAGGACCTCCACATCCAGCAGGTTCACCTCCAAGATCGTCTGAGACCAGCCACCCAGACAGCTGCTGGAACAATTGGTTTGCACAACCAAACAATTTCTGCACAAACTGTCAGAAACCGTCTCAGGGACGCTCAACTGCATGCCCGTCGTCCTCATCGGGGTCTTGACCTGACTCCAGCTCGTCGCCGTAACAGACTTGTGTGGGCAAATGCTCACATTCGATGGCGTCTGGCACGTTGGAGAGGTGTGCGCTTCACGGATGAATCATGGTTCACATTGTTCAGGGCAGATGGCAGCTGAGAATGTCCCAGTTCTTGCATGGCCAGCATACTCACCGGACATGTCACCCATTGAGCATGTTCGGAATGTGCTTGACCGGCGTATACGACAGCGTGTACCAGTTCCCACGAATATCCAACAACCTCGCACAGCCATTGAAGTGAAGTGGACCAACAGTCCACAGGCCACAATTGACAATCTGATAGACTCCATGCGACGATGTGTTGCACTGCATGAGGCAAATGGTGGTCACACCAGATACTGACGGGTTCTGGGTCCCCAGACCCCCAATAGCGCAAAAAACTGCACATTCCAGGGTGGCCTTTTGTTGTGGGCAGTCTGAGGTACACCTGTGCACTACTCATGATGTCAGATCAGCATCCTGATGTGGCACACCTGTGAGGTGGGATGGATTATCTCAATATTGCAGATGTGCCCACTACCACACATTTGGACTGATTTGTGACCACTGTTTGGGAGGGATGGTTATATTGTGTATCTGGAATGAATTTTAGGTCTCTACGTCCATCCCATGGGGAATGGGAGCAGTAACAAAGGTGTTGCGTTTATATTTTTGTTGAGTGTATGTGGACGCCAGGTCCTAGGAGGTTAAAATACAGATACACCTTTAATATTTTGGAATCCTTGGACTGAAATACTCAGATTCGTGTGTATTTATGCAAAGTGATACTGTATTTATGCAACTAAGAATAGAAAATAGCCTCTGCAAAGACATAACACAGAGTCAGAATATATTTTTGGTTGACTGAATGTGCTCTGAATGAAACAAGGAACAGGAAGGACTGGAGCATTGTGATAACTGCAGGTTGAATCATGTTTGCACATGAGCAACAACTCCATCAGCCCTGTGCCCCATGTGGCACCAGCCACACTCGGATGATTACATATCATATTACCTCACCTAAAGAGATAAGAAAATCCATTTTAAAAGGTTCACGTTATGACATTGGAGATACTGCAAAGACAGAGGAATGAGTAACACCCATCTCTCTTCCTCATGAAGTTGCGTTCTTTGCGGATGAGATAGTTTGCATATGAGATGAAACATGAGAAGCTGTGGACATATTTATTGACGGGCATTTCTTTGGCGATTAGACCACTTCCTTTTCTGGAGTGCTGAGCTGGTTTATATCACAACAAATCATTTTGAGGAATATTACCCCAGCGCAATAAATCTCAACAATAAAAAGTGTCATTATCCTTCTATCGTACAGCAAAGTCGTGCTTTTTTATGTGCTCCAATCTGTTAGGAATTTCTGAAACATTGGTGTTTGGTATTGGTGTAATATCAAATGATTCACTGTAACCAGCTCGAAAGATGTCAAATTCAATTTTGCTGGAAAGAAAAATGCCCAGAGTCAATACAGTATTGATGTGTCTTAAACTAGAAGCTTTTTAGTGTCTGCCATCTTCTATTGCACACTCACCAGTGTCTCCTCTGATCTGAATGTTTGGGCAACCATGAGTTTTAAACCTCATGAAGATTTGAAGTCATCATTTATTTTTGCACTGTTTGTAGCTGAGCAGACACTGAAGTCCGACATTACTGGTTTCAATAAATAATCTAATCTTTGAGTTTGGTCCTTATTTTTGTTTCTGAATTCCTGGATTCCTGTTTTAATTTATTACTTTAGTAAATAATTGTGAGTTTTATTTTTGGCGATATTAAGTCTTTGTAAACTGTTTTCACTTTGGTTCTGCTTTTGCTGTGCTTTGTTCATGTCTTTTCTCTTGTTTTAATAGCAATAGTTGTAGTTCCCTCAATGTTCCCCTCTTGGTCCCTCCCTTTATCTTTCTGAATCAGACTGTGAGTATTCTAGTTTCTGTGCATGTCTTTTGGTTATTATTTTAAAGACTGACTCTCTGTTGTTTAAATTTTTGCTTTTTAATAATCGGTGCATGTGTGCTTGTATGCATATGTGACCACAGGCCTGTAATATGAAGCTGGATTTAATTTTATCTTGGTAATTCAGGGTGCTTCAGAAGTACTTCACTTCTTCCCAGGGTATAGGCTGTGGTAACTATAATATAGCCTGGTTAGAGATCAGTGGGTATGAAATCACCACCTACTGACCAATCAATTCTCTGGAAAATGGCATCACCATTCCTGGAAGAGTCCTCTGTGCACAAACAGCAGGAGAGTCTCATTGTATAGATTTGTCATGCTTCATAAAATCACATAGTCACTCTCCTGCCTGGACTTGGCAGACATTCCCGAATCATCAAGTTACAGATAACAGAAAGATTCTTATAGTAAAAATAAAATAAAATAAAAATACTATTCCCCTAAAAGACAGTGAGCTCTCTCAGTGTTTATTGATACCTCTTGTTATTGTTCTCAGTCACTTGCCCTTTGTCAAGTCACCTCACATTGCTGTGCTTTCCCTGTTCTCCCCAGTGTTGTAGTTATTCTTCATGATTCCTGGTTTTCTTTTTCTATTATGGTCATTTGTATGGAAAATATACTTTGCATTAAGCAGTTTGCTTTAACACTACAACATGGGTATTTAGTCCCATACAAGATTTCTAACCCATTTTATGGAGTCACTTGTTAAATGTTGCCACTCTGGCAGCGGTCTTGCCAAGTCCTGTTACAAGTTTATTTTAGCCAGGACAGTTTAGGAGAGTGAAAACTTGGATCAGAATAGGATTTGGTGCTAATTTGGGAGGCTCAAGGCAAGAGCTGTGGGGGAAGGAACTGGTCAAGGTTCCTCTGGTGGAGATTTGAGCCGAAAAAGGTGGGTAAGCTGGGAGCAAACAGGTACGTTTTCCAAAGAGTTTCTTGGTTTGGTTTCTAAGGATCACATAAAAACACATCTGTAGCCTAAGGAAGACAAGCAACAGCAACTGTCCACCAGAATAGTCAACAACAGGTGTTCAGTCTGAAGCATGGAAAACCAGGAAGCATCAAGTGAGTAGAAAACAGTAAAACAGAGAAAAAACAGCCATAACAATCATAACAATCACCATAAAAATCAGCTGTGTTGATGAGATGAACCTGTCTCCCTCCTCTCCTGTTTCTAATCCTCAGTTAGTCTGCAGGGTTTTCTTTTTGGACTGTTTCCCTCTTGTCGCTTCTTTATTAAATCCTCACCTTACATTAACCTTGATGTCCTGCGTACTTCTGTGGGGTCTGCAAACACAACCACTTTCCACACAGAAGATCTTGACAGCTAAAGTACCATCTAACTCTGGAAAGGAAGAAGGATGAAGGACATGTATGCTCTCATTAGTGTGGTTGTTTTCATTAGGAACACTGCCTTATTTTATTGTGTGTATGTTACCTCAACCTCCACTAGGAGGGGGCTGGCCCAGTGGGTGTGAGTTTTTTTTAAACTGTTCCCAGACCATGAGCAGGGAGCTAGACCGATTTAGTTGGCTTCATTAAGGGCTGAGTCATCATTAAACTGTTTGTCCGCCCCACTGCCTGCAAGCAAAGTTTATATCAGAGTGCTTTTGCTACACTTTACCCTCCACATTTCACAACAAGCTACCCTATATTATGGTCATTTGTATGGAAAATATACTTTGCATTAAGCAGTTTGCTTTAACACTACAACATGGGTATTTAGTCCCATACAAGATTTCTAACCCATTTTATGGAGTCACTTGTTAAATGTTGCCACTCTGGCAGCGGTCTTGCCAAGTCCTGTTACAAGTTTATTTAAATTTATGAAAGAAAGCAAATAATTTTCATCACATTTTTTACTGCTAAAAACTTTCGTGTGTGCTCATCTGTTGTTGTCTTCTTCCTCTGCCATTCTCTCTCTGTCTGTTGTCCTGGTGATCCCCTCTTCCTTTCCATCCTTTCAGTGCCTTTAGCCAGCAGCACAGTATCACAGTATGAGTGTTGAAACCATAATGAAGTATAGCTCTGTAAGCTTAACAGGAAGAGCACCTTTAAGAGGTGACCATTTAGAAATGGAATCAACAGTTTTTCCTTTGATGAAAAAGTGTAAAAAAAATTTAATAATAATAAAAAAACTGAACTATTACATGGATATTGGTTCTTCAGTTGTGAGGTGCAGAAGGCCCTCCACTGGTGAAGGCACACTGGCTCCTTCATTTGGATCCATCCAAAATTTCAGGTCATTAATCCATTCCAACTGTGAGCTACTGCTAAAGATAACTTCTGGATTAGCTTGCATGTCATCTGAAAATCTCAATAAAATAATGGGAATGATTTCATCCTGAATTGACTGTTAAAGAAAAAAAGAAAAGAAAAGAAAAGAAAAGAAAGAAAGAATGAAAAAAAAGGTACTAGGGCATCCCTAGTTTTTCCAGTTTCCTCTGCCATACCAGTTTCATTCATTTTGGAAGTAACATATTCACTAACTAGCTGACTCTGGGAGAGACTACTAACATCAGCAATGGACAGGAGAAAAGGGCAGGTAAAATACAGACTACTAGATTATACCTATTACATCATTTTCCCATTAAACACTGGACATTGGATAGACGTGCAGATGTCCAGAATTGGGTTTGTCAGTCCATGACCAATTTTGGACAATTATACAATGTTCAAACTAGGTCCACACTTTGCACCTCCAATTATGACCCAACTTGGATCTCACTTTGATGTTCAGCATTTAAACTTTGGACTGGTTAAATTTTGGGGATGTCATGCATGAAATTTACATCGTTGATAAATGTAGTATTTTTTTTTAATTTACAAATATCAGCATTGTTATCAATATAAAACATGTGAATATGGATCGTTTATAAGCAAACACGATTTCTTATGTGTTGGCATAGCCTAGCCTTCATTTTTACAAGTATCCTGTTTTACTGAAGCGGACGCACCTGCACAGCATCCGTAATCAGGTCTCACCGGCTGTTAAAATCTGTACTGGGTCCTGAAATTGTGTTGCTGTTAGTGTGTATGTGTAGCTGCAAGCTGCAAAGCTGCAACCATTGTTGGAACAGCAAACGTGCAAATAACAGTAGATGCTGAAAAGCATGGAAACATGGTCAGGTCTGTCGTGCATCGTTCACAATGTGGTTGTGATCTGTAGCCTGCTCTGAGAGAAGTTGCGACGGAAAGTACGAGAAGGGCAAATGTGTATGTATGAACCGGACTATATGCTCGATAATCTTTGTTGACTGTAAATGGCCAGTACACAGAGGTCCTACAGACGTCAACGCTAGACATTCAGCAAACATCAAAAAAAGATGTCACCTGCAAAAACCTACAACACAACTCCTTCAGTGGATCAAAATCTGATTCACCCTATGGATGGAACCAATGCACATGGGCCTGTGTACACATGGGTAATCTGACCAGCCTGCAGCGCATATTGCACATGTGCGAACTTAGAGAACATTACTGCTTCATGCAGCTCACAAAATATGTCGATACAGTCAACATCTCAGACCTACTTCACCAACACTCTTAAATAAAGTCATGTGAATTTACGTTATGAATAAAATGATGTACACCCACTTCCATCTTCCCTACACTAACAAGAACACATGTTTGTGACCACACAGTCGAGACTATTCCTAACCCTAACTGTGCATTTGCATCAGTGCTGCAGCACTTTTCACTTATGTTTCCCTGTTTGTCTCGTAGGTGGGAGGAACACAACGTCTGCCATCTTTGTTACAGAATTCTCTCAAGGATTTCTGTTCTAAGGATTTATTTTTATTCTATAGGATTTGAGGTGGATTCAAATCTAGCACAATAAAATGCAAGTATCAGAGCTGTTAAAGACACACATGTAGACTTATTTATACCAGAGCAGAGTGCAATCATACACTATGTTAATTTGTAGATTTTGTAGGATAGAAGTCACAAAACTGACAGCGTTTCCTATAACTGTACTGTTATTGGTGATTTCACATCCATTCTGTTGAAAGTAGGAAACCGGTATTCCTGTAATGGCTGCAGGCTGCAAACTCTTGTCACTTGCTGTGCGCTGTCAGTTCGAGAATTCAGAGATTTTTGAGTCGAGCATGCTGAACTCTGTGCTATGGGCAGGTCCGACACTCCTCAAACATGCCGCTCTTTTGCTTTCAAAATTGGCGATGACATTTCATCGCAGAAGTGAAAGACATGTCAAAAAGAACTATGTGAAGACATTTCAGATTTTTTCTGTCACTCAGCTAAATTTCAAGTTAACTTGTTGATAACAGAGTTGATGTTTTTTTTTTCCTTTTAAAGAAAGCTGCCCAGACATCTTGTGACAAACCATGACAGTCACCTGTCATGGTCCTGAGTTTTTTTTTGTATGATGTTGAGTTTTAGTTTGTAGAACCTTTGGTTCCTGTTTCATTTTATTATTCTACTCTCCCCAGTGTTTCCCTGTCAGTTCCTCTGTTCTGTCTTAGTGTCTGTTGCCCTGTTTCTGTCTTCTTGTTTGTGTCCCTTCTTGTCTCTGTCTTTAGGGTTTGTCTTTTAATGCTGTTCAGTGCTTGCTCTTAGGGGATTTTTCTTAACATTGTTCTCATTGCCAAATCAGGCAAATCTAATGTCAGGAGTCTAAATTGGACCTCTAGCTTTGAAGTTTTAAAAAGGTTTACTGGCATTTTCTCAAAGGGAAACAGCTGCGATTCACAGCCAGAGAAACACTGGAGGTCTTCACAACTCAGGAGGAAGCATCAAGTGAGTAGAAAACAGTAAAACAGAGAAAAAACAGCCATAACAATCATAACAATACAATCACCATAAAAATCAGCTGTGTTGATGAGATGAACCTGTCTCCCTCCTCTCCTGTTTCTAATCCTCAGTTAGTCTGCAGGGTTTTTTTTTTTCCTTTGTAGGTTCGTCTGTGTTATCTTTTTATTGTGCTGCCTCAGAAATGTTCAGAAATCTACTGGTTTATTTTTATTTTTGTTTTTGTTTTGTGCTTTTTTAACTCATCATCCCTGCTTTGGATTCTGGTTTGGCTTCCACATTTCTGAAAAGGATTTCGGTTTCATGTTGGGCAGTTCCTGAACCTTCCACGATGCTAACATCCAAAAACACACTTAGCATATCGGCATATTGGATTCACTGTGCTGGCTTGCAGTATGTTATATAATTTAATCAGAAATGTAGCAATATGCATCATAGTGCTTTTTTCATTAATGTGCTTAGTATTTCTAAGTGAACAGAATAAAACTAAAGGCATTTCATTTAAAGATGCCAGTATTTATGGTATACACTTGTTCAGAATAGGCACAGTCACTAGAATACAGCACTACAAGAGTGTTAGTCTATTTTGTTGCCTGCATTTGACCACATGTTGCCCTCACACCTTATATCTTACTCTGGGTAGAATGTTTTTATCCGTCCGATAAATCCTGGCAACCTTTTTGCAGACATGTCTACAATTCAAGCACTCACTGTATCCATGAGGGACACCTCGTCACGCCACTGATGGTCATGAGCGTTTCACCTCTGAGAGGAAAAGAACTCCTCTATGGGGTGGGGATGGAAAGAAGACAGTGGCACCACTCTATGAAGATCTGGTCTCAGATTTGATTGAAGTTAATCAAACTAGTTTAGATACGCTTCTAACTCTGTGTATTTGTCATCTGTTTTTAATCACTGGTTGTGTGGTAACTGCAGTTCATTCCCTTTTTTCTTTTGTTTTTGTTTTTGCCACATCTACAACCTGAATTCATACTCTCGTGGTTCTCACTGTTACATTAAAATCCGTATCCTCCCGGTATTGGAGGTAATCTTAGTCTAATCTTTTGCTGACAGACGGCTTTGGTGTAATCGAGATTCCTGGGGTCCCAAAAGTTCAAGCTAAACCTCAGTATGACTCTAACCAGAGGCTCATACTATATGGCAGGTTAGGTTCTGATATCTTCAGGCTTAATCCTTGGTTTCCCGTATTACAAAGGTGGTTTACATAACAGGACACGTCGCCATGGTAACAAAAGAATAAAATATCCAACACTTCACATGTCTGCTTCAATTAATTTTTGTTCTTTTAGCATAAAAGTTACGAGTCAACCTTTTATTTTTACATATTGTTGTAGAAAATGAGGGAAGTGTGGCTGTAAAACCTTGATTATGTTGCTGATCAATACCGACTCAGCACTTACTGGCTAGCTGCTAACAGAGAACAGACATCGTGACAAATGATGAGTACTTTTACTATTCCAGCTCAAGGTGAGATTTCACGTCCTTACCTTGCCAGTATGGCCTTACCTTGTGATCATTTGTTGTTTATGACAGTGGTGGCCATGGCAGGAATTTACCTGCTAATTGTTTAATTCTCTGTGGGGCTCAGGGAGCAAAAATGACAACATGCTGGGATGGGTTTCGGTTCAAAACAATTACTAAACAGTCTGGATTTCACCTGATCTGTATCGGATTGGAGACACAGCTTTTATGTGTCAGTGAAAACAGTGAAACTTTGGTCAATAAATTCTGTATGAAAGAAACAGCTTACTCTATATTTTGCTGAAATTGTATCAAGTAAATCCCATAATTAGTACCATCTTCATTCAGTCATTCACATGTGTCATTAAATTACATGTTAGTTTTTTATGGAAGCGCTTAATGACAATGCTCCTGGGCAATTTAACATTATGTTAAAGTATTTACTGAAAATGCTTTGCAAATAGCCAAAACAAGCCAAGTATCTGTGAGAGATAAAGCAGAGGTACAAAATTAAAATCACCTGCAGTGCTCTGTGAGGAGCTTGTAATGAGTCAGCAGGTAGGTTATGTGTTTTGCTAATGGACATTTTTTTGTTTACTGATAATGGAGACATTTGCTGCGTTCACATTCTGATAAACACATACAGGAGGGAAAAAGTAAAGGGGAAAATCCTATTTCAAAGGAGGTTGATGTCACACAGGCATGATCCCAATTAACCCTGGTTATCATGGTACATCAGTTCAGTGTGCATTGGGTCAGCATTCCTCAATACTGACCCAATGCACACCTCTTTAACATTCATGTGAAAAATGTCACACAGCATCTCAGTACATTGACTATTATGTGTTTTAAATGCATAATTCTCTTAAAACTACATCAGATTGGTGTGGTGTCACCAGTGATGTGGATGCTGTACTGATCTGCAGTTTACCTGTCGATCTGTGTTCCTGCCCTCGCCTATTGCCACAAGCTTTGGGTAGCAATGGAAGGAAGAAGATCACAGATACGAGCAGCAAAAATGAGCTTCCTCCAAAGGTAGCTGAGCTCTGCATGACCTCTTATGGCCTCTGACAGTGGACTCATCTCTGTGCTTGTCCTGCTAGACCTCAGTGCAG
>NW_005187421.1:5133097-5140712 GCF_000239375.1 Pundamilia nyererei
CTCCCTGAGCCTGGTTCTGCCGGAGGTTTCTTCCTGTTAAAAGGGAGTTTTTCCTTCCCACTGTCGCCAAAGTGCTTGCTCATAGGGGGTCATATGGGGGTCATATGATTGTTGGGTTTTTCTCTGTATCTATGAAGCGCCTTGAGGCGTCTTTTGTTGTGATTTGGCGCTATATAAATAAAATTGAATTGAATTGAATTGAATTGCATAAGAACTTGCCAGTTGCTGCTAGACACCCAATCTCTGGAAAGTAACTGCTGTTGCTGTTACATCCATCCATCCAGGCCAGCCCTGGGGCCTCATCCCGGTGGGACATGCCCGGAACACCTCACACAGGAGGCACCCAGGAGGCATCCTTGTCAGATGCCTGAACCACCTCAGCTGGCTCCTTTTGATGTGGAAGACCAGCGGCTCTACTCTGAGCCTCTCCCGGATGGTTGGACTTCTCACCCCATCTCTAAGGGAGAGGCCAGCCACCCTTCAGAGGAAGCTCATTATCGCTTGTATCTGCGATCTCATTCTTTCGTAGATCGACCGGTAAATTGAGAGCTTCGCTTTTACACTCAGCTCTCACTTCACCACGACTGCTGCTGTTACAGTTAGATCAAAATTTCTCAGAAAAGGCTTTTCCTGGCAGACTCTAGACTTGTGGTCAAGACCGCCTAAACCAAGACCAAGACAATACCAAGATCAGAGGGTATCGAGACCAAGACAAGACCAAGATCAGAGGGTATTGAGACCAAGACAAGACCAAGACAGACCGAGACAAGACCAAGACCGAGACAAAAAAGTCTTTAAACTGCAGCCAGTTGCTTTATGGGTGTCAGGCATGTGTTTATGTGTTTTTGCGATGCACTCGCACAGCCCTCCTCACTGCTGTCTACTGTCTCACTCCCTTACTGAGAGGACAGACGCACGCTCCACTTGACTGTCGTGTCTCTCACCCTCTCTGTTTTTCGCATAATGATATTATCCTATATCCTCGCATGTGATTGGCCACAATATGGAGGGATTGGAGTATAGCTGAGCCACTGTGAGCTGAGCAGCGAAAGGAAATTAAGTGAGAAGCCGGCTCTCACTCAATGGGAGTCGACTCTTCTGATTCACTACAAAGCACTGGGGGTTGGGAAGCTCATCTTGTAACCGGAAGGTTACCAGTTCGATCCTCTGCTCTGTCTGTCTTGGTCGCTGTGTCCTTGGGCAAGACACTTCACCTACTGCCTACTGGTATTGGCCAGAGGGGCCGATGGCGCGATGTGGCAGCCTCGCTTCTGTCAGTCTGCCCCAGGGCATCTGTGGCTGCACCTTTAGCTTGCCTCCATCAGTGTGTGGATGTGAGACTGAATGAATAGTGGAATTGTAAAGTGCTTTGAGGGTCTTGAAAAGCGCTATATAAATGCAATCCATTAAAGCGCAGCTCTTAGAGCTGATGCTTTCGCACATGACACATTATCGAACGTTACATTGTGTGTCATGAATACTGTTGACTCCAAATCTCCCGACCACTATGTCGATCAGAGACAGCAACACCGAGACAGCGAGACCAAGACAAGACTGAGGGATCTGAGACCAAGACAAGACCAAAACCACGTAAAAGTGGTCTCGAGACCAAGACCGGTCTCGAGAAATCCAACTCTAGCAGACACATCCTACATTATTTGCTGTAAACAGAAACACTCAATTAAATGGTCACATGTTCAAGGAAAGGCAATAAAAAGAGTCACCTGCCTGGGATAGAAGGGTTTGAATGTGTGACCTTTTGAATTTAATGGTATTCTGTCATTTTTAACCTCCATGCTTACATAGCACGGTCCAACTGGAGCGCTGCTCTGTCATCATGACAAAGGCACAAAGCTAGACGTCACACAATCCTATAATAAGACAAAATGAGATGAGATTAAATGCTTCACGGTGATCACAGCCCTGTCGTTACGACAATAACAGGAAGACTCATGTCATACGAATGAAAAATTAGATTACATTTCATTACTGAGTATTCAATTACATTACAGAAGGGCAGATTTGTTTTGTTTGGATCAGTTCAAGTTATTTGTGATGAATGGAAAGAAGATAAGATGGCGAAACATTTACATTTCAGAACAACAGGATAAATGTGAAATGACAGTGTGATTGCGATTTTAACTGCACAGCGACAGTTGTGTGATATTGTTCGTCTTGCTTATTAATCAGTCCTCTTGTCACGACTCACAACAAGAGTTGGAGTTGAGAGAAAGAAGCCGGCAGCATATTATCTCAGCCAGATGTTACGCTTTTTGTAGCCTGGGAAAGAAAAACATTTCCACTTCCAGAGCTCATGTTTCTTACACCTAAGTAATTAATGCTTCCTTTATTTTAGAGACTTTGTAATATTTAATATTTGTACATGAGGGTGTCATAGAGTGCCTTTTATACACAATTTTTTAAAACGATTTAAATATAGAATTAAACAATGTATAACACCATCACAAATAACTAAATCGCAGCAACGATTAACAACAAATAACTATTTAGATTTCATAGACATTCATGCCATGGAGTTATCCAACTCCATTTCATCTCTGAGCCCACGCTGTTATAAAGAAAGTCTTCTTTCCATTTCTAATGTTGTTTCATTCCTCATCAACTCTGCAGCTGATTGGAGCCATAACGACTGAAAAAGTGCATTCTTTGTGTGCAGGATGTGGTGACAGAACATTTTGCTGGCAGTACATCCTCTGATTTGCATTCTAATTAGTACTCTAGCAAAATGGCAATAGTCTTAAAAACTGTTGTTGCCTATTACACCTGCACACTTGGCTCGTTCCTAATGGCTAGATGCGTTTTGGAGAGAAAACTTTCAGTTTTTGAATTCTGTGACAGTTTTTGCATGATGATAAAGTTTTCCACACCAAGCCGGCACACAATTTTAGCACATGCAAAACAGTTTCAAAGCAAGCGAAATTTCATTGCAGTGTGAGTAATGACTGTGGCTCACATTTAACATGCGTTTAATTAGATAGCAGATCATTTAAACTGCCGCATTGCCCTGCAGAAAATCTTTTTAATCAGGCGTACAGAGCACATGGAACTTTAACAGAAGCTCTTGCTGAGGACCACTGAAGTCCACATTGGTCATTATGTTATTTATACTGTATTGTGACAGAAAATCCATGAAAATATGGGAGAGAGTTGTTGTGTGGTACAAATGTGGCGTTTGCTGTGTTTATGGAGAAGTACAGAAGCAGTCAGGAGTTTCACTGTGTCTTTGTGGATCAGAGAAAGCAGATAACAGGGTGCCAAGAGAGGAACTGTGGCACTGCATGAGGAAGTCAGGAGTGGCAGAGAAGTATGTGAGGGTGGTGCAGGAAATCTATTACACCAACACAGTTTTCAGGTAGGTGCAACAGATGAGATTAAGGTGGAGTTTGTATTTTATCAGGGATCTGTCCTGTTTACAATTTACATGCTGATAAGTGGATCCATCTCCTTGGAAATTTCAGTTGGGGCAGTGACTTCCTAATACACTATTGTTTTTCATAGAGTACATCTTTTTTCTTCCTGACAAACATTCAGAAGAAGCTATAAATTCTTGTTTGCAGCAACCGTGTTCAAAAGCTCCTATTGAACTTCCATCCAATGTTCTATTATTCTTATCTCCTTTTGCATGTTGAAAGCTTCCGGGCTTATTTGATCTCCAAGTTATTTGGCTTCTCCTCAAGTGAGAGTCAACAACCCATAAATCTCAGCAGCTGATGAAGCAGCCTGTAAACATAAAGACGCTTAAAATAAATCACACTCGCTGCAGCCACTCTTCTCTTGGTGGCCCCTTCCCTCTCAAGCTGAGGCACCACTTAGGCACTTCAAGTTTCACATTTCAGTGCAGAATAAATCATCCAATAATCCCCAGGACAGATTGCTGTCACTTCCCAAAACAGAAAGCTGCCCATATTCTTGTCACAGCATAAAGCATCAAAAGTGTTCCATCTGTACACTTTGAGAAGCGAGCATGTTTGTTTAATGTGAAAAAAATCACCCTTCAATCATTTTTAGTGTCTAAAGTTTCTAATAAAAAAGTTAACTGTGGAAAATGTGTGTTTTAAAAACACCGTGTGGTGTCCTCCTTCCTGTAAGCCTCATTTCGATTTCTTTATGGCAAATAAATCTTTTCGCTCAGGTTTGAAGAATTAATCGAAAAAGTATTGGCATAACAACAATAAGGTCAGCACAGCATTTGACACAAGCTACAATATGTGATTAGTGCCAACTCCTCATAATCTGTATTGAATGGTCCTATACTTGCTTCTCTGCACCATTATTGTCATGTTTTATTTTTCACACTCTGAAAGCAGCAAATCCCCGGCTGTTTAAAACTGCCATTTCCCTCCCATTAGTTTGACAAAAAACGAGTCAATGCATGTGACTAATCATTCATCATAATCCCTAATGAGTTTTAAAGATTGAAATAAGCTCAGACCTTTGTCACTGCAAAGCCCACCATTTAGATTCTGTGTCCGCCACGATTTGTATGCATTATTTTAGTAGCTGTGAGTTACACCGACTATAGTGGCAGAGAGATATATGACTACTGAACAATTTTGACTACATTCAGTGAAAATTAAAAATGTTGCACGATAAAGTTATGGTTTGGGCATAAATTATATAAATGATAGACGTAGCTAGGTCATCCACCAGGTTTGGACTCCACATTTTAAAACTGCAATACTAGCTTTCCAGTTGCTGCAATGCAGGGTTTTTGGAGCCAGAACTGAGCATATTTGGATACAAGCTTGCTTTGTTGGCAGGCTGTATTCATAGACTATATGGCTGAATTGCAAAGATACAGATATCCGAGTCAGTGCCAAGTGACACCGAAGTAAGATTTCTGAAGATTTCAATCACCAAAATTGGAGCATTGACTTCTTGGATGGTATGTTGGCACAGTTAAGCACACAGCAAGTCATGTTATTTGTCAGTTAATTCATCTGAAAATGGCACCAGCACCACTAACACAGTGGCAAAGTCCAGTTTAGCAACTTAAAGGTTGAGGCTTAATAGATGCCATAGTTTTGAAGGGGTGAACTATCCAAATCAGTGCTTTAAAGTCTGAAAATTCAACCCTGTTGGGATTCACTTTATTTTTTAAACCAGCCGCAAGAGTAAAAGGAACTTTTTGGCACCTCTGCATTGGCTTCATTTTTCAGCCCTCTGTTGTGAAATAAACTTTAACTTGGGAAGAATAGACACTGGACAAGCTTGAGCTGTGAATCTCATTGGTTTCATTACTCATTAACAGGCGTGTCAAACATGAGGCCTGGGGTCCAGAATCAGCCTGCCAGAGATTTCAATTTCGCCCACTGGAAGACTTTGGAAGGAAATTTTGGCCTTGTAATTTTTTTATAACCAAGTCTTTCATACTACACCAACGTAATTAGGTAATAATGACAAAAAAGTTACTGTTTTGTTACCATTATTTAAAATTCTACTTTTGTTTTTAAACAACTGGTCCACAGTATGTTTATTTCTTACAGTTTAAGCCCAAAGAGTCATGCCAACAGATTTCTTTCATTTCATTTCCTACAGCAGCATTTCTTTATCAAAGAAATCTGAGATGTGAGACGTACCTTTGAAATTGCACCTTTTCTTATATTAAGATGTCTCACTGATTAAATTTGTAGTTAAGCTTCTTCAGACTGAAAGAAGGGGGAGTTTCACAGGTTTAGTGATGCTGATCGATGCTGATCATACCTTGAACTCTTATTTTGATTCGGAGTCCTTTGAAGCTGCCTTGAACACCTCCAGATAAGGAACCGGTGCTTCCAGCACTTCAGCCTTTACGCTGTGGAAGGAGATCATCTGCAGTGCATCATCACCTCCTGCACTAGAAAAAGAAACACTACCCTGAGACACAGCAGGCGAGTAGTACGACACCAGTCAGAGGGAATAGTTTAAAAGTTATGCACAGAAAAAGATTCATTCTTTGGGGTTTGGAGCCCCAGCGCTGCAGTTCTGAGATTTCATCTGCAATGCGTCTGCATCAGTGGAATATTGTTTGTGTGGGTTTTCGCTCTTGTTTTCTCTATTTTCTTCTCCCACTTAAGCTTTTCATGTTTTTCAGACGTGAATACAACACAATCAGCTTAACCAAAGACCCATTACAGTTGCAACCCTCACAAGAATGAAAATCGCCTTTTCTCAATCAGATGTCCCAGTCTTCAGTTTTCAAGTACACTATGTGGCAGAGTATATGGATTGTATGTCTGCATATGTTATCTACAGGGTAATGTCTCTGATTACTAGTGAGATGAAGATTTCTGCGTGGGAGATTTAAGCTCCCTGCGGTGTCTGTGCTGAGCAGGGAACAAAGGCAGCACATGGCGTACATATCTCCCATGTGTCTCTACATCAGATCGTAATATTTTGGGAAACTGGGGCAATGAAGTAAGTATTTGATAGAAAATAGTGATGGTATACAGTCTCCACTTGCCTGGGGTGGCAAGAAAAGCACGAAGGAGGGGGTTGTTGGTTTCTTTTCTTTTCCAAAATAAATCTGTCACAGGACAGGCTCTGCAAATTAGCTTAGGCTGTAAATGGTATTTGGTATATTCTTGGTTCATATCAAACATCCCCGTATATATTATATATATCCACATATGTATTGTTTTATATATACAGTAATAAATATATATATCATAAAATCTAATGATTCTATAGAGAACTTAAGTGACAAAAGAGACAATTTGAAAACCATTTACATGAAGAAAAAAATAATCAGCAGAAGCTTCAAAGCAGCAGAGATGTATGTTTTAAAACTGAGTATTTGTAGTTCTAGTCATGCAGTACCTAAACAAATGTTATTCACACACAAATAATGAATTATTATTAACTGACTAAGATTTATTACTGCATATCAACTCAATATCACAGTTGTATAATCAACGTGTGCTGTTTGGTCCTGAGGGAGACTGGAAGGTATACAGGTTTATAAAAAAAATTTAAAAAAAGATCTTGTTGAAATTCTGCATGCTCGCTGCTTCTTGCAGTCATGGTCCAAACAGCTCTGATGAAGTATTGATTTTTTTTCTGGTCTGTGTAATGACAATAACTTTAAGCACTGACAGAACATGTAAACGATCTTTGGGAAGCTCCCTCTGTTGCTGTCTTAGTGCTTGCTTCCTTAAAAAATGTAATGGTGCCTGGTAAATATTAATGTAAACACAAACAAGGCAAATTGCCCCCAGTGAGATTAGGATGCAGGGAGCAGAGCCAAAACAATTTGGACTATACATTGTGCTTTTTCAGCATCTGTGCTACTGAAGTGAATGAGACCTTAAAAAACCTGTGTCACTGTATGGAGGTGTGGGACCTGATTGGCCTGAGGTGCTGACCTGAGGGGTCAAATGGGTGGCGGGCGGGGTACAATGGTCACCTGTGATGGCCCTGGTTCAATTGAGACAGGAGGATCTGGCAATGGCCTCCAGGGTGCCATAGGGCAGCCAATGATTTTTTGTGATGTTGTTAATTACCCTCTGTGCAGCCTCTCTGTTCTCAGTAGTGACCAGTGTTGGGACTAACGCGTTATTAAGTAATGCGTTACAGCACGGTAACTATTTATTATGCCAAAATCAGGAACGCGTTA
>NW_005187421.1:5149567-5163174 GCF_000239375.1 Pundamilia nyererei
CTGGCCTGGGAACGCCTTGGTATTCCCCCGGATAAGCTGGAGGAGGTGGCTGGGGAGAGGGAGGTCTGGGCCTCTTTGCTTAGGCTGCTGCCCCCGCGACCCGGCCCCGGACAAAGCGGATGAAAATGGATGGATGGATGGATATAAAACATATACTTTATTTACAGCATAAGAACGTATCCTGATCGGGGAAAGAATAATTAAAAACATAAAACCGAACCCAATAAAAGGTCCATTCCACAGTCAATGGGCTGAAGCCCCCCAAGGTTCTCAATCAGTCTCTGCCACACTTAAGGCTGATAATCCACCGAACTCCACCAGTGGGGCCAGGCCGACAGTGTCCTCCAGTAGAGTACTCCGCTCAGCTTCTGCTAAACACAGTGAAGCAATAGCAGTCACCCATCATAATGTAACAGGGATGTCTTTATACATTTTTCCCTCATATTTACCCCCATTACATGTGTTGTTGCTCTTACTCTGAGTTTAGTCTTTAAGTTTTCTTAGTGATAGTTCTCTGCTTCCTTGATGTTCCTTTGTACAGTGTATGACCTTCGTCTTGTGTATTTAGTATTCAGTTTTATTTTCCCCGGTCTTGTTTCCCTGATTAGTTCCAGCTGTGTTCACTGATGTTTCCCATCTTCCTAATTGCCTTATGTGAGTTTATAACCTTTGTTTCAGTTTAGTTCTTTGTTGTGGGCTCCTTTAAGTTGGTTGCCAACCGCCGTTAAACAGAAAGAAGAAGAAGAGAAGTTCTTTGTTGTGTCATCCTGTTACTATGCATTCTGTTTCTCCTCTGGATACTGTGTACTGCTGCTACTAATTCAGTAGTCCTGTACCTCCCATATCCTAGTTCATTTCTGTTCCCACAATTCCTAACACCCAGTGTTCCTAAAATGTCCCTGGGTTTCCTTGTGGATTCCATGACTACATCTGACAGCTTGGACAGTTGACAGATGCAGAGAAGTTGGAAAAAATCACAGCTTTTATTGCTGGGAAGAGATAAATGCACTACATAGTGCATGGAAGAAGCAAATTACTAGAAAGGAGTGTTAAAAAAAATGCTGTGCAAGTTTTTTATTCTCTTTAGTAGTCTGCATACCTGAAGACCAACAAACAGCAGGTAGTTGTGAACCACAACAATTATGATGTATTATTTAATACTACTAAAACTCAGAAAAGCAGCTCTATGAATGTAATGTCAAGCCAATGCAAAATGGAGGAAGTAAAGGTTTTAGTTAAAAACAGTGACATCATTGATAAGGTTTGTTTTCCTAAATACATGCACAGCAAATCAAACTAAAAAATTCTCTGTGGAAGTAAAATTTCTCTCTTGCTAAAATAAGTTTTAGTCAGGGAAGTCTTGTAATTGACATAATAAGAGGGTGTCATTAAGGTTTATGCGTGGGAATGCCTGTACATGAATGTGTGTGTGTGTGTGTGACCTGAAGCTTGTACTATAGGCAGACTGGCAGTCAGTAATTAAAGTGCTCATTTGGCTGTGGTGCATCCTATGTCTGCCTTTAAGGTGACAGCTGTGAGAGCAGGTCTCTTTATGTGAGATGGATGCTGTGATTACAGCAGACAGCAGAACCGGCTTCTAAAATTGCCTGGAAATGAAGTGTAGTTTTATCTCATTATGTTGCCCTTTTGTCAAGATCCAAATCTTTCAGTCAACACTTCATTGCAAAACTTTTTTCTGCCTTTTTACTTTTCAGACTCAGGTCCCTAGAAGCTTGCAATACCTATGCTCTGTGAGTATTGTGACAAATGGCCTCTGGATAAAACTTTGCAGATGCCAAAACCTGCTTAGACTAGATCAAAGGATAAATCTGGTGCCTCTGAATAATGCATTGCACCATGGGAAGCCTTGCAACTCCTGGTAGCTGAATTTTGAGGAACCTACAGAGAGGGAAGTGGAGATAGATGCAAAAAGTCACACATCAGGCAATGGAGAGCTTCAAACTGTCAGAAAAGGTGAGGTGGGAATTCCTCGGCCTAATTGCATTGTGTTTGAAACCCCCGAGTACCCCAATAAGTGAAGTATATTGGATATAATGAATGAACAACTTCTTTTTCTGCCTACGCGGCAGAAACTGAATCATTTCCTGCTGACAGAAAATGTTTCTCCTGTGGGTAAGTGGATGGAGCACGTCTTTTAGCATCTCAGCTAATGGTGATAAACTACTCCCAAAAGCCTAGACATACTATATCACAACACAGTTTGCCTTTTTTAACCTGACTTGAGGGAAATTAGTTCCTAGAGATATTAAGATGATTTAGGTCCACAAGCAGCACTGTGAGGGTTAAATATAAGTTCAAATACAGTATGAGCCCTTCAGGGCTGCAGTGACGGACAGATGGACCTGCAAGAGACCATCCATTGATGAGAAAATTAGTGATACAGATGGATAATCTGAATTTTGTGTTTCTAAACTTATCAAAAATAAAACTTGCTGTATAATAACTCCATGTAATAATGTTAAAACGTATTTTTATGCTTTGTTTTGTGCCTTGTCAGTTTATTTCCTTTGTAGTCCCAATGGACTCCTCGCTAAGACTAGCTTCATTTCTGCTTCTTGTACTCTTTCATCTTTTTCTCGTCCTTTAGGCAAAGAAATATAATCACGGCTTTTTGTCTGTCTGCTCATCAGAAAACAACTAAGTTAAATTTAATGAAACTTCATAGAGAGATGGCGTGGGCAGAGGAAGAACGTATTAAATCTTAGATCAAGAGTTTTGTTTTGTTTTTTTCAAAAATTGCTGAATTGTTGGAGAATGTGCTCCCTGAGTTTTTAACTCTCAGTCATAAGAGGCTGAAAGGGTATTTCTGTCATCCAGAATTCAACTTCCAAACTCATAAAAAGTCTGAAATGTTGCATAAAAGCACAAACTGTCTGTGAATATTCACTTTTGGTGGTTCAATTCCTGTTTCGGTTTGTAGTTATCTTTTTTGTTTTGTTTCTGGACTTTCAGTCCATCATTGCCTTCCTTGTGTCTCATATTAAGTCCCCGTTTTTGTATAAGGTGTTCTTTTGTTACTCATTTCCTGTTTTACTTTTGTAGTTTTTGCTCACCTGTGTTTTGTATTGAGTTCTGCTTCCATTGTCTCATTATCCCTGTGCCATGGTCCTGGGTTTGGTGAGCCCAGTGTTTATGTGTTTGATTATTAATATTCTGCGATTTAGTGGTTTTTCTTAGTTTAGCATTTTGTGTTTCTAGCTCCCTTACTCATTCTTTAGTATTTTGGTGATTTCTAGTCTTTAGGTTTTGTTACTGTACCTCCCCTTTGTTCGTTGTGTTATCTCTAGTCATCCTTGTCTCTATGTTGGTGTATTTCCTGTTTTACTTTGACAGTCCCGTGTCCTGTGTTAGATTATTCTGTTTTTCTTCCTCCCTGTCTCGTGTGTGTGATTAGTCCCAGCTGTGTTTCCCTCCTGGTTCTCATTCCCTCATGACCCCTTTGTATATTTAGTCCTCTGTCTTCCTCTGTCTGTTGTTGATATGTCTGCTTCTCTTTCCTCGTGTTTCCAGGTTCCTAGTTTTATGTAGTGTTTTGTGTTTAGCTTTCCCAGTTTTTTGTTAGCATCCAGCTTCAGTGTCTGCATTTGGGTCCATATTCACTTCACTCCACGCTATCTGCCATCACAGACATGACGCCCTGATCTCTTCCTGCTCTGTGTCCCACCTGTTTCACCTAGCCTCCTTAAGTGTATATATTGTTTGAGTCTCCCTCCTGCCCTTTGCTGTGTGGTCCATGCGTGTTCCCCAAAATTCTTGTGTGTGTGAGTTGCCTGGTTTCCACTTAGTACTCTGGATTACTTTTGTATTTTGAGTACAAATCATCATTAAAGGCTTGCTTCATGTTTTACTTCTCCATCTGTGTTCACAACCTGCCTGCCACTCAGAGAGAGAGAGAGAGAGAGAGAGAGAGAGAGAGAGAGAGAGAGAGAAAACATTGTTTATTTATTTATCTCAGTGCATCATATTTAAAAGATTTTTTTTCCATCAAGAAGCAAAATCAGTTAAATATCCACAAGCCAATAAGACAAAGGAAGGAAAAAAGCGAACTTTTTTTTTATTGTGTATTTTATATCGTATACCTGATTTACTCAGCTGTCAGTGGCTCCTTTTTTAGTTCAACATCAGAATTGAACATTTTGTGTGCAGCATACAATAAAAAAGCTTACACATAGTACTATTAGGGATTTTTGGAGAGGATATGATGTTTTCTGCCAAATGGGAGGTCTTTAGCTCACTCTCTACATGTACTGCAGGCCCCATGCTGTGTAGCTGGATGAAATATTTATAAAGGCTCTTTTCACGGTCCACAAATCTAAATAACTTAGTTTCTTAGTTACTGTTTTTGCTTAAAATCTATTTTGACATTGCTGAACATGTCCATGGTTCAAACAGGAATCTGTTTTAATAAAAAAAAAATGAGGGTGAAGTTTTTTTTATATAGCTAAAGAAGCTGTAAATTATTCTCTTTACTCTTAAATATTAAACTATTTAAGAGAGTCAGAGAATACTGCACTGTTAGATTTCCAGTAATAAGATAGGTAATAATGCAAAACTTTTCTTATCAAGGCTAAATCAATTCTTGTATCCTTAAATTGACCCAATTTGACCTTAAATGTTATCATACGCTGTTGTCCTCATGAAATACACATAAATTCTGAGTGTTTATGAGAGAATCTTTTTTTTGTTTACTGGCAGAAAATGTAAGAGCATGTCATCTAAAATGATCTGAGTGTATTTCAGGAAGCTTGCTGCTTCATCCCTGAGGGTAATTTCCTGCCTTACTGAGCAGCTCCACTGGAAACATGTGACTTTGTTAATCAAGCCAATTGTTTGAAAGGTCATCTAATGGAGTGAAGATCATATGCTAGCCTTTATCCCTCACTGTGGGATTCCTCACTACCTTTATCCCTCACTGGATCTCATTGACCACCCACTGCATCCAGTCAAAACATTAGCTGATGTTAAGTATCTGAAAGGGATCTCCTGGATGGACTCATGTTAAAGTCTTCCTGAATTAATTATTTACAAGTTAAATGGAGAAAGCTGTAGCCTTTCACGTTTCACCTTTTAGTAAAATGTCTGACTGGTATATACAATGCATACATGTGGCAGAAAGAATAGAATCAATCAATTGATTGATCAATTACAGATAGTCCTGGTCTTATATCGTTTTTTTGTATAAAGCACACCTGTCTTCAGAATCGATTTCTTCCATTCTAACCTCTCCAACATGATGGGCAAGACCAAAGAACTGTGAAAGAACAACAGGGAAAAGGATTGTAGAGCTGCACAAGGCTGAAATGCACCAGCAAGGAGCTTGGTGAGAAGTTAGCAACTGTTGGTGTGGTTATTCAGAAATTGAAGATACATAAAATGACCATCGAGGTCCATGCAAGATGGTCCCTCATGGGGTGAGGGTGATCACAGGTGGTAGGTCAGCCTGAAACTACACAAGACGAGCTTGTTAATGAGCTGAAAGAAGTTGAGTCCACAGTCATAAGAACACAACTGGTAACATACTACAGTGTAATGGATTGATCTTGCAGCGCCTGCAAGGACTCCCTCCTCGAGAAGGTACACATACAGTCTTAAGTTTGTCAGTGAACATCTATGATTCAGAGAAGGCTTGGGGGAAAGTCCAACCAAAATCGAGCTTTTGGTATCAACTTGATCTTCTGTGTTTGGAAGAAGAGAACTACTCAGTTTGACCCAAATAACACCAACCTCAGTCCAGCACGTAGGTGGAAACATTATGCTTCAGAACTGTTTTTCTGCCAAGGGTACAGGACAAATTGATCACATTGAGGGGCTAATGGGCTGTGCTATGAATTGTAAAACCTCGGAAGGTGCTCAGCTTTCCTTCCTCCAGACAGAACATTGAAGATGGGTAACGGATGTGTCTTCCAACATGACAATGACCCAAAGCAAGTGGCTAAAGAAGCACATTAAGGCCTAGCCTGTATACATGACTCAGTCCCATAGAAAATCTGTGGACGGAGCTTAAGGTTTGAGTTCTAAAGCGGCAGCCAAAAAACCAGAAGGATTTTCTGTAAAGAGGAGTGGGCCAAAATGTGTGAGATGTGTGCAAACCTGGTGACCAACTATAAGAAATGGTTACTGTTGTGCTTGTCAACAAGGCTTTCTCCACCAAGTCACGTTTTGCTTGGGGATCAAATACTTATTTCACTCAGTGACATGCAAATCAGTTTATAACTTTTGCGTAATTTGTATTTTTCTGGTTTATATTTTGTATCTCTCCATTGAAATAAAACTAACATAAAAACTAGAGACTGGCCATTTCTCTTTATGTGAGGGGTTCAAAAATTATTCCCTGTACGGTTAATCCATTATTTAATCCATCAGTTCATGAGGGCTAAAAACATATCAAAAGGCTTTTTATTGAAGCCTATGGCCTTCCTTTACCTCCATCACTGAAGAGTACATCAGTACAAATGGGCCGATAAAGGTGATTTCTGTGTGTTGTGCATTATTTAAAATTTCTTCTCAGTCAGTATGAAACATTTCTTTAAAACTGGTAATATGTTTTTACTGACATATTTAGACATTTTTATTGTTTCCTCACTTCAGTAAAACTGCAGTAAGTTTTACGTCATCATTGTCTCCTCGGAAATTAAGGAAGAGGAACTTTATGGTGTCACTGCATTAAACAAAAATGGTAGTTCTTAATGACACTCAGTTTTTGTCACTTTCATAGTTAAAGGAGAATTTTTATTTTTATTTAGTAGCAAGACAAAAGAATTCCAACATTTATATAGACACTTATATCATTTTCATCACCGGGGTTTTACTCACTTTCTGTATTTAAAAATCATCCCTGGCTCCTGAGTGAACCAGCATTGCAGCAGATTGCATTTTATGTCGCTATGAATCATGCTCACAGCCAAACCGCACCATTTACTATCCTCTCTGTGTTGTATTACACTGCTAGTATTTGAAGGCAGGGCCTTTCTAAATGAGATGTCCTCCACTGGAGGAAGTTTCAGAACCTTTTACACATTGGCACTAATACTGTCAGTAACACTCCCAAGCTATGAGATCACATGAGGACCATTACTCGGTTTAATAATACCTTCTCCGGATCAGACTGACTTAGGTTTTCAGAAATGCATCCATTAACTGTCACTGATAACTTTTCTCAGGTATGTGCCACACATTTTATCTCTATATTCTAAAGCTTACTAGCTCAAGTAGAGGGCAGACTTCTCTTCCTGATATGAGTCACCACCACTGAAACTTTCCTCATTATTTTTAAATAGTTTACAGATTTTCTTCCTTAAAAAAAGTTTTGCAAACTCCATCTTACCATTTTTCTACAGTATTTTCTTCCCTATGTTATTTTCTGTGTCTTCTCCCATTTCCCCAACTTCCCCTGTCTTTCCATCATTTTCTGGCTGATGTCTCTTTTTCATTTTTTCTTTTTCTTTTTTTTTTTTTTTGCTCCTTCCTTCTCTGCTCTTCATCACTGCAGACACAGAGCACTCCTGTGGATACCAAAAGGTCAGTAAATGTGGGCCCATTAAATGTACATGCAAGCACCAGCCTCCAAAACACCATGACACTGTAGCATGGACACGCACATGCACGCATGCACACACACCAAAAACCCGCCCACTAGTGACACACAGAGAGACAAAAAGACACATGTACACACACTGACATCCTTTGAGCTCTGCTATAGTAGAAGGTTCATCCTACACTTCATTTTTGAACATTTTAAATAAGCTGAAAAAAAACTCAAGCATACAACAAAACTGGAAGCACTGCTATACTTGGTGCACACCAAAAGTCATTCCACTGATAAAAGTATACCCTATTTAATTCTATAAATAAACAATAAATAAAATAGAATCTTAATAATTCTAACAGTGGCATAAGCAGTGGAATAAATGGATATAAGAGGTCTTTCTCACTTTTACACTTAAGGTGGATATTTCACAGGAATAATCAGTGTTCAGCGTGTGACTTCTTAAAGTTATTGTGGGTACTGAGTAACCCCGATGCCCCCAAACAAGCTGTTTTTCAGTCTGCTGGTCCCAGCAGCAGGCTAATGAGATGATGGCCAGGATGGGAATGGTCACTGATGATCCTCTTTGCTCTCGAGAGGCATCAGAAGCTAGCGATGTTATATCAAAGCAAGGAAGAGAGCAGCCAGTGGCTTTTTTTCAACTGTCCTTGTGGTCCCCTCTGCAGCATCTTTTCATCAAGGTCAATTTTCATAATTTTGTGCCCATCATATTTTACTACTTGAATGTCAGCTGACAATAGAAGTGGGTAATATTGGCTGAATTTCGGTTAATATATGAGATAATAATGGTACATGCTAAAAATATTTGCTGTATTTTTACCAATAACATGTGCAAATCCCTCCTTTTGTCTTAACATTAAGCTCAGAGTCAGGTTACCCAGTTACAGGATAAATCTATTATATCCAGCATATATGAGGTGCCTGCTGCAGTCTCTGTAATATGAGTGGTTTCTTTTCCTTTCCGCCTAGTTTCCATTTTACATCCCTCTGGACAGTCTGTTTTCTGGGCTGCACTCTGACGTAAAATCCCAATCCTCCTGAGATTCAAACATCTGTGCTCCAGTCTGCTGTGAAGTCCTGTCATTTCCTGGACCTCTAAAGCATTTAGCTCTGACAATTTAAATCACTTTTTAAGGAGATGCACGCTCACTTAACTCGCATGTCAGCAGACTGTGGGGGTACAGTGGGGCACATATCTACATGTGCATATGAAAGAGGTCATTTCTAAGGGCAAACTAAGAGAGAAAGAGTTGTTTATTGCCTTTTATCTCTCTATTCTTTCCAGAGTAGAACTTGGTTCCATGGTTTTGTCCGCTTTGATTGTTTCCTTCAGTATCATTCCAGCAGCAGCAGTGCACCATTATCCATTATCTGATTAATTCTGCTGCAAGTCCAAATGTCAGAACTTTTTGCAATACATCATCTAATCTCTTTGCATCCAGAGGGCTCCACAGATTCATGCAGCCTTTTTGTCTTTATATGTGGGACCTGTGAGGCTTGACTAGAAATTATATTTATGAAGGCAGCCTCACTGTCACAGTAGCCTAGCTTCCTCGAGGCACCGTACGGCAGTGGCTGCTGTGGTTTCAAACAAACTGCAATCACGCAGTGTGTTCTTCGTCTTAGCAAGAGGTCCACTTGGAGAAACTATCTTTGAAGGAAGCCTTGTTGTCATAATGATACAGAGCCTGCAGGCCTCTGTGCCTCAGTGGATGCATCACATTTTGCTGTTGCTCCCCGTGTGTGATGGACACTCCGCTGTTGTCAGTAACAAACCGTGATATAGGAAGACCCAAACTTTTGGCAGCAGCTGACAGGGATCCACACTCGAGGCAAACACCCAGTCTTGTTTAATTCAAAGTCCTTCTGAGATGGTTGGCTCAAAGTCACAAGACTCTAACAAGCTTGAAAATGTATCCAGGAATCTTTCATGTCAGCGCTCATCATCTCAGACACGTCTACTGGTCGCACACTAATGAGAGTTCAGCCTCAGTGTCACAGTCCTGTCCTTGCTTCAGTGGATGGTGAGTCTCAAAAGATGTAGTACGGAGAAAGTGTTTTTAAGACCTCATTTGTTGTAGTCTTGCTGGCATGATTCCCAAACCTGCCCACCTCCCAGTCACAGACATACATGATCTGTGGCCCTGCTGTGAATATACACTCGACATAATGTCCCTGTTGTTTGTGTCCAAGAGACACAACCAGAGCACAAGTATTTATATTAATTAGAGTGAGTGCATTTTAAGTGATCTTTGTTTTTCAACATTTTCATTAAGGTTAAATTGAAATCGGGAATGGGCTTGTTGTATTTTATTTAAAATGGCTAAACAAAAAAAGAAAAGAGATACATGAAGTCCAGTGGACTAGTAAAACCAAAAAAAATTACAAGAAAGGGCATGGTGAACAAGAGGAGGACAAACAAATGAAAAAAGTCAAAGATGAAAATATGGTAATTAAGGAAAGATGGACAACCACAAAGGAGGGAGAACAAAGAAAGCAAAAATACCGTAGATACACAAAGAAAGTCATTGCGAAGATAAAACAGGAAGTTAGCGTTAAGGAGACGGGAACTAACATGCGGGACAGACAGGAGGTAAATCCAGATTAAATTCAATTCAGTTTAATTTATATAGAGCCAAATTACAATAACAGTACTTCAAAGCACTTTATATTGTAAGGTAAAGACCCTACATTAATACAGAAAAAACTGAGAAAACCCCAACAATCACATGACCCCACATGAGCACATACTTTGATGACAGTGGGAAGGAGAAACTCTCTTTTAAAAGGAAGAAACCTCTGGCAGAACCAGGCTCGGGGAGGGGCGGCCATCTGCTGCTGGGTTGGGGAGGAAGACAGGACCAAGACACGCTGTGGAAGAGAACCACAGATTAATAATAAATCAATGCAGAGACGTGTATAAATATATCATATACTAACAAACAGCTGAACAGTGGTAGAAGTGTTTGTGGAAATAAAACAGGAAGTAAAATCATAATGAAACTTGCTTTCAAAGTAAAAAGTAAGCAAACAAATAAAGAAACATAAGGACAGAGATAGAGGAACATGGGAGGCAGGGGAAACAGAGCAATCAGAAACGCAAAGGGCCACAAAAACCAACAGAAACTACCAAGAAACATGGCAGAGCTGAAATTTAAAAACAATCCCAACTGACCATCCAAAAACAATTTGATTCAGGACCAGAGGCTGCGCTGTGAACAGAATGCCATCTTGGATTGGCTGCAGGCTCTAATGAACCGCGGTCACAGCAGTAACAGCAGGTTGTAACGCTCTCATCTCTTCGAGACATCTAATTAGAGATGAGATGTGTCACCCCTCACCGAGAAGAATGACATGTTTCTACTTCAGCCTGAAAGCCAATTTAGCTTTAGAGCTGTCTATAACATGAACAGAAAACATAAGGGAGGTTTTCTGTCAACCATATTGTGCATGCAGTGTAGTGAAAATGTGGGCACAGAGAGGTGGTGTGACTGGACGAGTGCTCCATCTATACTGGTAGCAGTAAATTATTCAGGATCTTTACCTCAGTGTTGACATTTTCACTAATGACGAAAGAGAGTCATCCCACCCAGCTGAAGCATCTCAGGCTACAGACTGGCTCTCATTAGAAACACATACAAACACAGACACACATGCGCACTATAAATAGGCCGGTCACAGGTCCTGCCTGTTCTCTCGACCCCAGCTTGCTACGCGGGAGAAATTACAGGCTATTAGAGAAATCACAGGCTGTTGTACCAATAGCAGGAATGAGCCATTTGTGACATGCTGTGTCATTCATTTCATGTCATTTCTCATCATTAGCAAGCTCTTTATACTGCTGACAATCACTGAGTCATTATGTTAAAAGGAAAATATCCATGAAAGCTAGGGGAAGCACAGTATGACTGAGTTAAATGGTAAAAAAAAAAAAAAAAACATGGCCAGGATAAGGTATGTGAATATGAGTGTGTGCTGAGTCTGGGAATGCCTTTCAGGATAGGGAACAAGAATCTCAGCCTTTCAAAAAGTTTAATATAAAGAGTAAAAGGTTTGAAACAATATCAAAATAAGGACATAAATGTGATGCAGCATGGACCTTAAGTTTCTTGGCTGTCACCAAGACTTGGATATAGAAAGTAAGCTGGACATGAGTCTGAAACCACCCCGAGTAGATCTGTGTGATCATAGCATCTGTCAAATTATTTTCAGTGCGCAAAACTGAGACAATGTTCACTGAAAAATGTGACAGTCCAACTAATAATGCAGTCCTTGTGTTGATTTTAGCCCAATTAGGTGTCTCCGTGTCAGACAGTGTGAAATTCTGAGTGACTGTTTTTCACACCTTTACTTTCATCTATAAATTTCATTTAAATGCCCATCATTAAGATAAAATTAGTGTTTAAGACTTGTTTTAAAAGTAGGAAGGCTGGGCAACACTGGTACATGAGCATGAACTTAGAGATTTGGGTGCTTGTCCTGCTTCATTAACCAGCACTCCTCCTAGAATAGTGATCAGAATGTAGTGAAATCTGCATCGATGATGACCTAATGGGGCCAAAGTCTGCTCAAGATCACATTTATCATTTTTATGTGCGACATCTTGTGTCTTGTGACTGCTTGTCATTTTACACTCACCTTTTACTCTCAGTCTCAGCTGATTGGTTAGTTAGGGTTTGACAAAACTGTGCTGTTTGATGCTCTGACAATGAGACGAGGTTCACTGCTCAGTATTAGAATATTTGTTACAATGTTTATATCTGGTTATCAATTTAAAAAATACAGTTCTGCATCAACTGGAGCAACCCCATTCCCACTCCGAAAAGTGGATGTGGACAGATAAGACTTTAGCCTATCTGCTACATATAATCCTGTGTTTGATCTGTGCAGGGTGACTGGATTTTTGCCTGGCAACAGGGTAATAAACATGTGTATGCAGGGTCTGTTTCCTCTGTTCTTGTGAATTCCTCGCTACACTGCTGTATACTCTGTGTGGACTGAATTCCTTCTTGTAAGAAGAAAACTCTCAAAAGAAAACTCTTGCAGTTGGGCTCTTTTATTTAATGCACAAAATATCCCCAACTTTGAGTTTGACCTAACGATCCCGTTCGTCACTGAACCTGTTCTTTTGATGAATTTGGTACACACTGGTAGACACTTACCTCTGAATCTGGATTCCCAAACCTCTGAAGAGAAGGGCAATGCAGTAACTCACCTGCCTGCCCACTCTCCACTGCTGTTCCTCTCAGCAACTTGGAAACCTGCATGTTCTCGGGTAACCCCTCCAAAGCCTCTTTCTTACCAGCACAACTCAAAGAGGCCCTTGTATTTACCTTCGCCTGGCTCACTCGCCGTTCACCATTTTCTGCCATTCAGTGAACCTTTTTCAACCATGCCTGGTGAGCTGAATCTGAATCCAGAGTTCTACCTTTGCCTAAACATGACAAGAAAGACGGAGAACCCTGATTTCACAATCCACCTTGGATTGTGGCGGTGGTGCACAATCCCATGATTTGGATCCTGATGTCACCACACAGTATGTAAGTGTAACTGTCATCCGAACCTGGATACAATACAGAAAGGGTTTTTCTTATATAGCGTCACTTCACAGCAGAAAGGTGTCACACTGACACTATTTTAATAGGAACACTAAACTGGACCCTGTACTGGAGTTCCAGGGTAACAATAAGGTGAAGAACTAAGCAGCCAATCACACAAAGCAATCATCACATACTCAAGACTTCCCTGTGGGTTAGTCTGAAGAATACTCAGACTCTTGAGAAACCTTTTTATAACTGGTTTCTTTCACTGTGGTTTAAACTGGACTCAAGGAAAAAACTCAAGCAGTTTTAAAGTGTTTATTGAAAAAGGTGGTTCTGGTTAGAGACTTGTTTCTGAACTGAGTAAAATCTCACCCCTAGTGCCCCCATGGAGAAAATTAGCTGTGGATCAGGTAAGTGGACTATTATTGCAGCTTTTGATTGCAACAGTATTCCTTGCAGGTTGACAGCAAGGAATCCTTCCCTTTGCAGGTGATCAA
>NW_005187421.1:5163601-5165064 GCF_000239375.1 Pundamilia nyererei
ACACCACAGTCTTTGTGGAGCTACAGCCAGTGGTGGACCCCTTGATGTTTTTTACCCTGGCACATTTTACCCTGATTATTTGACTTACGGGGAAAGTTACGATCAGTGAGCTGTGAATTGGTGTAACAGGATTTAGCTGATGGTTAGTGGCACTTTAAAGACTACTGGAATATAAGGAAAGATCAAAAAGATTATGAATTATTTGTCACAGTGATACAACATTATGACAGTGCACCCGTTTCATCTTGTTCTCATATTCATCCTTTTTATACTCTGCCTATATTGTGCATGCTGTTTAATGTGTACATTAAATGTGCATTATGGGTACAACACACAGTGGTGGATTTCTCCATATTATAGTTAACACATCCCGCTGAAGGAAACCTGCAGTGTAGGATGTTTAAACAGGACAAAACAAGAAACTTTTGGCTACTGTGCTGCTGCTTTATGTATCACATCTCGCCCACAGTGGTGCTGTACTGCCTCTCAGCCTGACATCTGAACTCCCCAAGGGGAAAAGAGTAGCTAAATGATACTCTGAAGCTTCAATATAGATGATTTTAGAAATGTTAGCTTGTGATTTTAAAGTCCTTTAAAATCCTAAACTGTCCAGAAATATGTGGATGTGTGGGAAAAATAATCAGAAACTCTTTTCAGCTCATTTTAATGGGTTCTTTATTAATGCACAATCTTCAAGGTTTCATTTGGCATCTCCCTGGTCTGAATCTGAAGCAACATTTTATTGCTGTTGCATCACCTTTTCCCAACTTAAATAAAGGTTACAAAAACCTGACATTTTCCACCCACTTGACGCCTCCATAGCTGGCATGTGGTGACTCTAAGAAATGCCAAGACAAGCGGCGTCGGTGTGTGAGCTCTTTGACACGAGATGCAAGCTCACACTGCAGTTGTGCGTGACAGCATTTTGAATAGCACCTCAAGTTGTGACAGTGCAGGAACATGACAGCCCATACGTCTGCTGCTCTTAACTCTCTGCGGGCAAAACGTGAAGGAAAAAACTCGACTGAAAAGCAGAAAAACTGGGCATAAATCCTCAAACAGCAAGAGGGATCTCAGCGTCTCTGCAACACGGAGTCTCTGAATGCTGAGCGGATTCAGGGCACAAGAGAGAATTGGGTTTGTGTTCTGGCCGTCCATCAGCACAGGGAGACAAGACAGAGCTGTGGTGACAGTGTCAGGATGTGTGGATGTGACTGCAGGTCAAGAGAGGCACAAGACTCATCTGACACTACAACATAACTCCAGTGAAATAGATTTATATCAGGGCCTTGCCAGCATGAAGGTTTTGTCTTGCTATTTTATTAGGAACTCTGTGAGAATATAGGAATTTATGTTTTTATGCTATCTAGTTTAGGTTTATCATACAGGATTTGATTTAAGCATACAGAGTTTTGTTTAGGTTATTTTTATTATTTATTTCTTTGCATATAATGAAATGGACT
>NW_005187421.1:5167228-5181613 GCF_000239375.1 Pundamilia nyererei
AAGCAAACTTAATTTCTGCCAGGTTTATTTCCTCCTTTAAAAGTAAGAATGTGACCTCATTTTTAGATTGAAAGGACTTATTAGAGTGGCTCAGAATTTTTTTTTTTTTTTACAATTATCATCTTAGATTTGATGTTTAGATTTAATAGAGCAGTTCTATGCATTCATGTAATTATTGTTCAATCAAATCACCACGTTTTCAAAATAAAAGTCTAATTACATTTATGGCATTAGGGCTGCTGCTAGTTGGTAAGAGTGAAAAAGAGCTACTAAGTGTATTTAGTGTATTTGTAGCGGGGAAAGAAAGCCAGCACAAATGGCAACTCTGTACCTTTATAGACTTATCAATATCACAACTTTAGCATTAAGACACAGGAGAATCGGCTGGGTTATAACCAATCATTTCATTAAATTTGTACCTAGAGGTCTGAGGGATCTTGCACGATAATTATGCTATTTTCGGGTAGTAATTTTGTACCTGTTGATTTCTAATCAGGAACATAACCTGCCGTGAAGCTGTATAGCTTCACTGCATAAGGTTATCATGGCGATATAACCTGGTAAGAAGTGAACCACCTTTGTAGTACAGAAAGCCCTTGATTAACCCTGAAGTTACCTGGATAAGATGATATAAAAGCTTCAAGCTTCATGGTGTGGATATCAGAGCCAAAGAAAGAGAGCCAAGGGAAATACCTTTAAGGCAAACAAAAACATTCATCCATTTTCTTCCACTTATCCCCTTTCTGGGTTGCGGAAGTTTGAAGCCTATCACAGCATCATGGAAGGAGAGGTTGGGTACACCATGGAAAGGTCAACACTCTGATACAGGGCCAACACAGAAAGACAGACAACTATTCATGCTCACATTCACAACTACAACCAATTTACAGTCACCAGTCAATCTAACATGTTTTTCTTTAGACTGTGGAAGGAAGATAGAGAACTCGGAGAAAACACAGGGGAGTGTGTGTGTGTGTGTGTGTGTGTGTGTGTGTGTGTGTGTGTGTGTGTGTGTGTGTGTGTGTGTGTGTATATATATATATATATATATATAACAATTCTGTAACTGTAACTTCGGTCGTTGCTGTGCTTTTTTTGGAAGTCGAATTTCCCAGAGGAACCCACCCGAGGGATTAATAAAGTTCTATCTTATCTTATCTTATCTTATCTTAATAATACATAATCTATCTTGACAATTAAATGCACTTTAGTTGTGGTATTCAAGTTTCTTTTTCATGCCCTTTTCTTAATGATCTAGCTGTTGCAGCAGAAATTGTCAGTTTTATGTCGTGTGCAACAATAAAGATGTCAAGTAAAAACCACCACTATAGCCAGAGCACATGCAGGGTCATTTAGCTTATCTATATCTACATATACTCTAACTCCAGAATGAATGGGGTATTATAATAATAATGGATTGGATTTATATAGCACTGCTTTTCAAGGCACCCAAAGCACTTTACAATGCCACTATTCACTCACTCACTGGTGGAGGCAAGCTACAGTTGTCCAACACCAGTAGGGTAAAGTGTCTTGCCCAAGGACACAACGACCAGGACAGAGAGCCCGGGGATCGAACCGGCAACCTTTCGGTTACAGATGCGCTTCCCAACCCCCTGAGTCACGGTCGCCCTGCATAGCTGCAGCTCTAAACAATAAAGATCCTGGGGTAATATTGTTTCTTCTTGCAGTTTTCATTATTTTATATCATTTTATATCATAATTGTATATTTTTATGATGGGTAGAGACAAAAGATATAGTTCCTTTAGTAAAACACCTTTCATAAGTGTTAGGGGTATCACAGCACTTTGAGTCACTTTAGAACATTCACCATTTTCATTTCACACATCAAACCAGCAGAATTTCCAACTTCTGCAACCTACTATTTCTTATGCACATGGAAGCTTGTGCTTTAGTTTAATTTCATTCCCATCATCTGTCATACTTACTGTTTGGAAATGGCTGCCCTCAAGGGAGTATGTCCTGTTGTAAAACCTTAACAGAACAATCACCATGCAGGAAAAAAAGAAAATTAGCATTCTTACATTTCTATTCTGACTTGTGATCAATACTATGTTTGCAAAAACTATATCCAAAGTTGGGCTTTTCTTTGTAAAAACAGGTGTAAATGATTATTTTAGCTGTCTAGCTTCTGTCATACAAGTGCCTTTTGGGTGCTTTACAACTAATGTCCATACAATGGCATTAATAGGAAGAGAACAGGCTCTCCATAGAAGAGCTCTGTCAGCTCTCATAAACGCTGATTAAAGTTTTGACCATTTTGACCCTCTGCTCTTCATACCTTTATTTCAAATTAAGAGCTCACTGTTATTCAAGATGATTTTATCTAAAATTGACAAATCAATCTACTAAATGTGCTTCACGAGCCAAACAACCTAAATGCGACCAAGCAGGATAATTGGAGGTAAAAATGGAAAATTGAATTACAAAAGCAGATAAAATCAATTTTTAAAAAGCTGCTTGTACGGCGAACAAGCATCACAGTCTCTACAGTTTGACCTGGAGCTTCATAAAATGCAAGTAAATTGATGATTAGTTTGATTTCACGGTCAGACTAGCAGGGTTCTGATTCCTTATGACAGAGATTAAAGACCATCGTGTTGAAGAGACTTGTAGCTTCTCTCTAAATGATAAAAGGCTTCTATGTTTGCTGTCCTAAACACTCTGGCCTGATCAATGTTTACCGTGTTTAAGCTTCACAGTAGATTAGATTACGATGAGAAATGGAGCCTCGTGACTTAACTGTTTAGAGCAGCTGAGATGTTTTGAGTGGCTAATGAAGACGTTTGCTTTTTATCTGAGTGCTTGGTGATTCCTTATTCATTCATATGCTTGGATATGAACTGGTGGGTCAGCCTTTATCACAACACGGCTGCATTAGCTCGGTGTGGATTCAAACCTAGGCCTCTGCGATGCCTGTAATGCTCTGAAATACCATTTCTCCTAATTTCTTTTTGCAAACATAGATGCCTCCTAATATCACAACTTAAAATTTAGGAATAAAACAGCATCAATTTGAACCTTTTTTGTTGAAGAACATCTATCTATATCTATTTGGTCCCCTAAAAGGTATACATATTTATTTGATTTCCAGTATGAATCCTTGGTGGGGTACATTTGTGTGCATTGTACCTATAGGGATGAAAATTTACCTTTTTTGTCTAAGAGCATGCAAACCTACAGCAAGTGTGCATAAATGGCTCAAAACGTGAGTGAGGGAGCCCTGGGGCTTTCTGTTTTTAGAGCAGGACAGCCCGGAGTCTCAACAGAGTTCCTGGGAAATGTGTGAGGATGGATGCCAGAGTAAGGCTCGGATGTCTCCAGAAAAATCCTGCAGCTCACATAGAGTGATACACGTAATATTTCCAGGATATCCATTTTACTGGGGATTAATTAGCAATATGCTTCCTTTTCAGGTGCACATGACACACTAGCCTAGAGGGTTTTTTTCTGTTTAGCTTCATTTCACATATTTCAGTGTGTATATTACGTTCAATTAAATACAGCAGAACAAAAAAGAAAAGAAATCTGATGTGATAATGAGATGGATTTCCCTCAGTGATTGAAATGATTCTTTTGGCATTATCAAAGCATCACAATCACAGTAGTAAGTGTGCTCCTCTGTGGATTTCTAACTAAAGAGAGATATTCATGTTTAATTCATCTGTAGCTTAGTTAATTTGGCACAAGTGATTTAAATTTTTTCTCCTGTACATGGTTGGCTCCCCTCAGTGAGCTTGACAGTTGCTCGGAGACAAAGACCTTACCAGCAGAAACTCAGCGGCTCTGTAGTTTGAACATGAAAGTGTACTCGTAAGCCTTTGGAAAACGGGCCGAGGCATCTCGAGTCCTCATATCTCACTGGGCATACATACATAAGTCACCAGCATTCATTAAGAAGGCTGTTGCCCGTCAGCCCGCTGGTCCTGTGATTCAAAGCAGCAACACCCACAATCTGACCTACTGCTGTTTATAAAAGAGAGCATGAATATTTCAACAAGTGTCTAAGTCATGTATTGTAAGTTCATTCTTTTCACTGAAAGTGATTCTCAAGACTAAGATCATCTCCTCTATACAATGACATGAGGTAACCTTTTTTTTCCCAGTTTGACTACTTCAGCACAAATGCAGCTCTGATATATGCATTCACATGGTGAAAAACAAGGAATGTTTTGAAAGTGACATGTGATCAGAGAGTGACTAAGCTACCCCTTGCCTGAGGGGTTGTACCAACCACATCCAACAGTGGTAGCATTGCACATTTCTGTGTTGCATCTTCAATTTAATTCAATTTAACCTCTCTGAAACACCAGAACAAGCATAAATGTGGGCAACAACGTTGGCCACTTACATGGGTTGCGTCACTGGCTCTACAAAGATTCTAAAGTCTAAATCAGGCCTTGATTTGAAAGAGGTTCACAAAAATCAGTGATCAGCCTGTGTCATTACAATAATTTTCATTTGCGAGTATGAAGGCTAACAAGGTGTGCACCTCCTAGGTAACCAAATATAGTGCAATATTGCAAAAGAGTGCAAAAAAGTCAACAAGGTCAGTGATGAAGGTTTATCGGGGCACTGGAGTAAATTAGAAGCTTACTTACATCTTTCCCCCTCATTGATTAATTCTTTAAGGATCTCCAGTTTGTTTTGTTTTTAACAATTGTTAACAATTTGTTTTGTTTCAATTACTTTTTACTCTGGGTTTCACTTACTGCTTAATTTGCCTTAGAGACTAAAGGGTTTTGTAAAATATTCAGGTTACAATACTTGAGCCCCTACATAAAACACTTTAGCTGCACATTGAAAGGTGATTAGGTGCATAACTACAATCAATGCTTGTTATGAGGGTATAACAAGGTTTAATTATTGCAAAAGACACCATCTGTGTATCTGTGGCCTCCAGTGCACGAACATGCTGGGTTCCTGTCGAGTCATTTCCTATTTTACTTTATTATTGTTGGCATCTTGTCAGTTTTACTTCCTTGTCTGGAAGTAAAACCGACAAGATGTCTAGTCAGGAATCAAACCCAGGACTTTGTTACTGCAAGGTGACAGTGTCAAGCACTACACCACTCTAGTTCAGGCTCATCTGTGTCATCCTCCACACCTCTTTCAAATTAATCATTAGTCTCCGTAGTGTATATACTGTAAACCTCCTGCGCTTAACAGATTGTCTCACCTCCTCTCCAAAGGGGGGTTTGATGTTAAGAGGCATCTGTGCGAGAACATTAGAAGAAATGTACAGAGCAGAGACCATAAATGACAGTTTATATCACTGAAATTCAGACACTTATGACAACAAGAACCAGGTGAAACAATAATAAGCAAGCTTAAGTCAGAAAGGACAACACAACAACAGGCATGACAGCAGTTCTTCCAAGAGGAAAGTCTTTGAGTGTGATGGTCAGTGCAGGTTATACAGCCTTAACTAAGTGCAACCACAAGGCAGAAGGCATTGCTGAAAACACCAGCCAACAGCTCAGCGGCTCAGCATGCTTCTCCTGGCTTTGGATCACCTGTATACATGGAGAGCGCAAAGTGTGTGGTACAACCAGTCTGCAGGACACTTATGGCTGCGCTTTTGTTGGTCCATGAGCCAGCTGCTGAGAAGATAAGTTAACATAAGTAAAGTGAAATAAAATGTTGAAAACAATGATGCCACTGTAAGGGTGGCTGTAGCTCAGGTGGTGGGGCTCGCCCACTTATCACGCCATTAGTATTTGACCCACAGTCAAGCTATCTTCTGTTGGGTTTTTTGAAGACTGCACAGAAGCTCATCCAGAGTCAAATACGTATGCAAACAAACACAGTTATGGCAGCTTAAAACAAGCGGAGACCTCAAAAAAACGAAGGGATTCCATATCACCACAGTTCAGAATTTTGTTTTCCTCTGGGATGTCCAGAAATAAATAGCCTTTACATTTGTACTTGTATGAAAACAGGATTAAAACCAACTTGGACTGTCCAGAAATCCTGAAATATGACAATTTCTGTATTAGATGGATATCTGTGTCTGATCATATCCCGTACAGCAATTAACTCACAAATGTGCCCCGACTTCAACAAAACACAAAGAGAGAGAAAGCCTGACTGGATAAACACATAAATAGCTTTTTGTCATTTTAATGTCATGTCACAGCAACAAAGCATTTCAAACATGCTGAACTGAAAATTTTTATACAAGAAAGCCAAAGCTGCAAGAAGAGGAAAATGGCTAAATCAGATTGATTGATGTATATTGTTATATAACTGTATACAGAATTTTCTCTTCATTATTATTACATTTTAAAGTCACGAAAACTTTTTTTATTGGGCTTTGAGAAAATCAGAGACAATATATTGTACTAAAAGTACAAAAAGAAATCATGAAAGTAACACACACACCCCACGTACTAAAGTGAACCAAACAATCACAGCCTCTCCAAAGAACAGCTGTGAACTCATGAACCTTTCCAAAGTCATTCCAACTAATTTCTCACCGTGAAATCGCAGAATTGCAGCAGATCAGGGTTGTTTGGGGGGTTTTGATATTATGAAACAGATTCTCGCATGTCAGGTGAATTTCAAGGCCTGACTTCACCTCGCCTAATCAGAATCCTGGCTTTTGTTCAGAGAGGACCACATTCACTTATCAGCTCCTCTAATGTGACCACCAGAGACCAGCCATGGGCAGATCACCCAGAGACAGCGTGTGATTACACCATCAATGAGCTATTCAACAGCCATTATTTTATTGTCATAAGGAATGAGAGGACGTGGAGAAATCAAAAGAGCGTGAGGCTGTCCTCAAGAAGAGACCTGCTGCAGGGAGGAAACTGATGACTGAGGAAGCACCACACCACTTTTGTCTGTAACAAGGGCTGTTTACCTGCTCCGGGAAGAGACAGGATACTTAATATATAGTCACACACACACAGAGAGATGCTCACAGAGAGAGAGACGAGGGGAAACTACCCACACACTAATACAGCAGCCTCTAATGGACAAATGGATGCACCAAAGCACTGGAAAAACACTCCCATTAAGAGTGTCTGAAGATGGATTGATGCTCTCTGACATCTCTTTCCCCAGCAGCGTGGCACAGAAGTCTTCCCAAGAGCAAACATTACATACAAGATTAAAAAATTCAGGAGATTGATGGTGAGGGAGCTTCCCCGCCAGGAAGATATCTGAAAAGCCATTTCAAGCAAATACAGAACACTATTAAGTCTTGGTCTGAGGAAATATTTAAAAGATTGAAAAGATTTTGATGATAATACATGTTTGCCTTTGCAGAACAAACATGCAATGCTTAGAAAAAATGAAAAAACCAAGAACTCTGTCTCAGACTCTGTAGAGTCTTCGTGATTATGTTAAAGGTTAAAGTTCATGACTGTACACCTTTAAAAAAAAAAGACTGAACATGTATGGCTTGTTGAGAGCTGCTTCTCTCTTTGTACATGGCAGCACAGCTTACTGGAGGTAGGGAAGATGAATCTGAACAAACAACAATGTCCTTTGGACAGAGAAGCCATATTGGAGATGTTTGACCGTCATGTGTAGCGCCACATTTGGCAAAATCCAAACACAGTACATCAGCAACACCTCTTACCAACATTCAGTTCAATAAGGAGACGTCATTTTAAAAAAACTGAACATGACACTTTGAGATAGAGAAATTAATTTAAGTATTTGGCAACTAAGTCCAACAACCTATCGCGGCAAAACAGAATCCCATTAGGGATGGGCTTTGGGATAGGAACGACGCTCGTCCTGGTCACGATGAAGACTGAAGCTTGGATGGAGCTCTGAGTGACTCGAGTGAGGTGGAGATGGGGAGGAGGTCAGTTGCATGAATGAGGTTCTGAAAGGGAGAATGACGGAGATCGCTGAGATTTAAACCATGCAGACTGGAGGCTGATTGCCTCAAAGATGGCAGGGAAGAAGATGATTGGGCCAGTGTAATGATGTTAATATTGAGTGTGACAGCAGGGGAAAGTTATAGCAACGTGGTGAAAAGACAGCTCAACACTAAGGAAAGGAGGCAAATGAGTGACCTTCCTTATTGAGCTTGAGCATAACTTTAATTACAGGGTGGACAAATGATTTAGGCTTGTTTTGCAGGCACAGGACCTGGGCACCTTACGCTCTCTGAGTCGACCATGAAGTATTCCAGAGTCAAATGTCATCTGTCTGACAGCTAAAGCTTGGCCCAAAATGGGTCATTCAACAGGACAATGAGTCAGTCAGCCTCCACTCTGCATGGTTTAAGCACAGCAGCAAATGTGAACAAGAACAAGAGTCAAGGTGCTAAAATGGCTGATTCAAAGTCCGAAGCTCAACCCGAATGAACCGCTGAATGAAATTTAAGACACCTGTGCATAAATGAATGCCTGCAAACCTCACTGAACTGAAATGTAAAAAAGACCAGGCCAAAAAGAACCCAAAATGCAAACTATGTATTACATACCCTATTGAGGAACACAAGGGGAAACTCAGAAGCACGAGAAAACACTGGAAGGGCTAGATATAGAGCTGGAACAGAAGCCACATCTCAAAATCCCAATAATAATTATTATCATTATATAGTTTCTTTTTTTCCACAACTTCCTACAGGGATGTCCAGTGATAAAATAAAATTCAGCAAAGGGCTGTCGAAGCTGTTATTTCAATGTACAATTTTGCCAGAATGAGATTTGTGTTTTAAGAAAGTGTAGAAATTGTAAACTGCATCTAAGAATTTTCTTACCCATAATTCCATAAAGCATAACCCTCATACTGCTATTGATTTTTATCTGAGGGACCTCTTTGAGTCTCATCGACTCCTCGGTATAAATTGCACAGTGAAATGCGTTCTTTCCTCGTGAGGTGCCTTTCAACGAGATAGATATTAGACATGTATCATCAAACGTAATGGAGTGAAGCCAGTGAACTTATAGACAGGACTGATTGCGCTGGAGCAGTGAGACGGACCTCCTCTTCACAAATCCTCTCTTTTGCCTTAAACTAATTATTCTCCACTACGGGGAATGGAAGGAGGGGGTGATATGCTATCATCTTTGAATGTTCCCGCTGCAATTTGGATACACCCAGCCATTATATTCGTAAGACATAAGATGTGATTAAAAGTGTCTCTCTGCATGTGCGAAAGAGTGAAGGAGCTTGGGAAAAAGATTTATTACCTTGCAAGAGTCTCAAAGACAAGCAAGTAAGTTAATCAGACTGAAATGAGATGACCTTTAATATCATAGTGAATCTGCACTGGAATTCCCCAGAGTCACTCTGATACTGTTTGTCATGTTTTGCAGCCCAGCAGCAGAGAGTCCGCCTTCAGGAGAACGAGTTTGATAGTCGATAAAAGCAGCGAGAAGATGAGATCTCGTCCTTTCAGATAATATCTGTTAAAGCTAAAGGAGGCAATTTGTCACCCAGTGCTGCAGCCTTTGTTTATGCCTTTTTCTTTTTCCAAAGTGTCATCTAATAGACTGTTTTTTCCCCTGAAGATTATGTTTCAAACTCAGCAGGGACTGACTGACATAATGCAGTCGAGCAAAGCTGTGTTTACCAGCAACACGAACAAATCTCAATCCTTTTGAATCCTTTATTGAATCTCTTGGTGCAGCTTTCTGTATGTTGCCGGTGTTAGTGACACAAAACAGATGAAGTGTTATATGAGTTACAGCTTCACGCATATACCCCAAAAAAATCGTTTCACAAATGCGATTTCATTCCAGTTCTTATACGTGATTAAGTAAAAAAAAAAAAAAAAAAACTGTGACAGCGAGCTCATCGTTAGCGGTCCACTTCTGCTAAAGGACAGGTGTCATAAAGAACCAAAATTTGAGAACTCAAAGTGTAGATGGGGATCTGTATGCAAGTTTACCAGATTTATTACAGACTCAGGCAGGTCGATCCAGAGGTATGGAGGGTAGAGAGTGGACAGGCGAATGGCAAGCAAGGTTTTCCTTCCAGAGTGAGAGCAGTTTCCAAAATCACAGATATCCAAACCTGAGTCAATGTTATCAACACACCGAGGTCAATGGATAAGGAGATGAGAGCACTAGGTAAGAGCACTGTTCCACAACCAAACATGAGTCATTTATCAGTGCTGGCAAAGAGTGGAGGAACAGACCTCCCCTTACACACAGTCTAGTTGGGAAACAGGTGATGGTGAAGCTTGCCACAAATGCCCACATGCAGGAGGCAGAGGAAGGAGACTTTTGGACCACAGCAATCATTCATTAATAGGGGCTGCACGGTGTGCCAAATTTCAAGATGCAGACATAACAAAAGGATCTGTTCATTATTTTGGATTTTGGTTCCTTCCTTTAAAAGCAGTTTGAATCCATTTCCAGGAGAGAATTAGCTTAGAAACAGACTGTCTTACTCCATTAAATTTACCAACACTGCTAGCATTCACTTTATCAACTCAAAGCTACACAAATTACGTAAAATGGATAACATTTTTAGACTGACTAACATGGTGTAAATATTTCCTAACACATTATCCATCTGTCTACTCGTGTGCTGCATCTCAGCTGGATGCCGGGCCATTACACCGCAGAGAGAAGATTCAGCCTGGCTTATTGATATCTTTGGTTCAAAGCAGGCTGCTCGTGTATCTTTTACTACACTAGTACAGCATTACTTCAGGTGAATTATACTTCAAATAGGAGGCATGTTTGTTTCTCTGATATAAGTTGCTTTGCATAACTTAGCTTTACAATCCACTCTCCAGCAGTAAGCGGTGTGTTGTTTTTGTTGTTGTTTTCTGATTGGCTGGCTCCAAAAGAAGAGGTTTGAATGGTGACTGTGTGGGGCTGTTGCTACAGATATGTGAACGAAATCATCACATGAGGACATTACCTCGATATCATCATAAAGAGCCAAGAGTAGAGCCAGAGCCTGACACTGTGGCTCACAAGGATTACTTGAGATGAAACTTTGGATGTTTTTTAATATCAGCATCTACCATGGTAAGAGTACAGTAGGGCTCAAATTCATTTATCTGAATCTGACCCCGGATGCATGTTTGAACTCCACTCATAAATAATTTATACAGCCTGTGCTGTGAAAGAGCAGCTGAACCCAGAAGAGTCTAAATGTCATGGGTGTTAATGAGAGAAACACTTTTGAATAGTTTGAGAAATGTCATGCTGTGGAAGTCAGACTGAGGCCAAGGAGAGTGCATCAGGGTTTGATCACAGCTACAAGATTTGCTAAAGATGGAAAGTTCAGCGTCTGAAAGTGCATCAGTGCGTGGATCAATTTTAAAGTGGAGTCAAAGTAGGATGGATAGTTGTACATTGATTAACTATAAATTCCCACCCACTGCTTCCTTTTTCTGATTTTTCTGAAATCTGACTAAGTCTCTTACGTAATGGAGAAGTTTTGATCCAATTGATTTTGTACTACAAAACACAATTTTAATACTGTTGTCCGCAGACAAAATTATAAATTATATAAATATATTTGTAAATTCGATGTACAAGCATACTGGGTAACATCATTAATGAGTGCAATCAAAGGAAACAGACGGTGATATTCACACAAACACAGCTCATGTTTGCCTTTCAGTCTCATGTCTAAAATGATAAATTATTGTATTTTCATACGCTAAAATGTAGGATTTGGTATGTGTAATGATAGAGCATTTTGTTTGTGTGGCACATTTTTGAGGATTGTTACATCGTTTAGAAAACATGATAAAATAGCTCACACTCAATAATAAAAAGATACACAAAGTTCACTAATAATGAACATGGAGACAAAACACAGAAAAAAATCCAGAGAAACTGAATAATTTGTCATTTTAAATAAATAAATACATGTATTTATAAATCAGTCTAAAGCAACAACATTGCAGCAGTGGATGGACATGTATTCATGATTCCAATACCTAAATGATACACTACATTCTTGCCTAGAAGTGAGATTTAGTAACATGAAAATCAGCCCCACTTGCCTACACTACAACCCAACCCCACTCTCTCACAGGTTCTCCTGCTACATGGGGGACGGCAGCACATTAGTCCTTTCTGCTGAAGTTTTGTTAAGACTGATGTTCCAGCATGACATGGAAGACAAAACAGGATAATAACTACACAAACGAAACTAAATAACCAGTGTGTGTGAAGAAGCTTTAAGGTTCAAGGTTCTTTATTCATCACATGTATGGTTATACAGGACTGCACCCTCTCCACTGGAGCTCCGTTGATGATAATGGGCTTGTAGTCTCTGTGCTGACTCCTTCTGAAGTCCACCACCAGCTCCTTGGTCTTGCCAACGTTCAGCTGGAGATGGTTGTCCTGGCACCATGGATAGCCGTTCATGGGAATCGAACCCCTGACCTTCCGATCGCCTTCCTACTGAGCTATCCCTGCCCCCTAATTGTGGTTACTGTCACACAAGAGAAAGTTGAATAAAACTGTATGCATTTCTTTAAATACTACACTCTGACACACACACACACACAAAAAAAAAACCCCACAGACACACACACGCACACACACAAACACACACACACACGAATTTAAGCAGAGGAGCGAGACTAGTAGAGCTAGTCAGTGTTAAGGCAGTAAAAACATAAAAAGCTGAAATGAAATGTTGTCTGCTTTATCAACTAGTTATTTTGTTGCTAGTGTTACATAAATTTTGTTTTCGGTCATCAGCACAGATACAGTAAGTTACCCCGTCACTGCAGGTTAATGGGTTATGTTCTCCAGGCGTGTTTCAACACTGGCTTCATAAATTCATGTTTCTGATACTGTTTAGAGTTTCAGAATCAAACCTCCAAGGAAAAAGTTCTCAGCCATGCTTTAGCTTATTTTGTGATTTTACGAGTCTTAAAACACCACGTAGATAACCACGTGAACAAAGTTTTAAAAAAAAAATTGAATCTTCAGCTGGCCTTTAAAAGCTTTGGGGCGATGTTTTGGTCTTCGGGTTAATGTGAAAGTAATTTAGAAAATGATTTCTGCTATTTGCTAAAATATGTAAGTGCACATAACAAGTATAACTATAACAGAGATCTCTTCAAAAACACTCTGCAAATGACCTGCGACAATTAATAGCATTATCTACTTGACCCTTGAGCTATAGTGTGTATACATTCTATTGAGGTGGCAGTGGAATTGAACATTTTTAAAAGTATTTTAGGAAACTATGAATGCAAAGAATGTTTCAGGGTCATTAAAATAAAAATCCCAGACGGCAGCTCTGCAGAGAAAACTCAACCTCTGATTAACTGAGGTTGAGTTAAATGAAAAAGTAAAAGCAACAAAATTAAAAAACGAGAATGCCCTTGAGCAAAGTAGAAAAACCCAAACTGGTCCAATGGAGCTGTTCAGTCAGTGTTCAGCAGACTGTGGTTTTATTAGGTAGCATCCTGGTGTGAATTCATTTAACTGTGACTGAGCCTGATTAATGCTAAAACGAGTGCACGCTCAGTCAACTTTCCCTGGAGAAACAAGATAAGACAAACTAAACTTTTTATTTATTGATCCCCGAGGGGGGAAGACACTCACTTAAATAATTGAGATGTCAGCTCACGAAGAAAAGATATAAAGATAGCCAGAAATGAGAATGAAAATATTCGAGGATATAAATATTTTAAAACAAAAAGAATGCATATTACAGTGGTTTCATAGCTTGAATTTATTGATATAATGTCATCCACACTGGATTCATATGAGGATACAGAGAGATATACTGTAACTCTAGCAGGACTTTCCTTTGTCCTGCTGAGCTTTGCTTTTCTGACCGACAGAACGCATCATTTAGCCCCGAGGCGCTGACTTTTTGTCTTCACTGCCACTGCCAGCAGGGCCACGGGAACAAGGTTGCATACTGGACAGAAAATGTCCATGTTTCCCAAGTGTTTTTCAAAGCTAGACCACTAAATGGTAGAGCACGTTTTTATGCCTTCACATAACATATACTCATTTGGTGAGGATCACTGATATGGAAACAGTGTAAAGCCATGATTACATAATGAGCCACAGTGCCAAGATGCAGTTATGGAAATTAATTAACAAGGTAGAAAAGTCATTTTTCACCAGATCTAAAACCTGAAATTGTGAAGCATCACATGATATAGACTGCACATAAAAGGTGAACGTACCCACTATGTTTGCTTTTACGGTTAAGGTGATGTATTCTTTTATCAGCTGATGCTAGCAATAATAAGATGATATTTGCCATATAAGTAAAGGTATTTCTGAGGAAACGTCTTAAAAACATCAGCTTTACTGAAGCCCTCTTTGTTTTCATTGTTATGCTGATAATCCACATATATGCAGTTTTTAATTAATGCAGTTTTTAATGAACACAACATGGTCAGTTGTGTTCACAGTAAATCAGATTATAAGAGGATGATCCATCTG
>NW_005187421.1:5182062-5184144 GCF_000239375.1 Pundamilia nyererei
GCTGCCGGACACTGGCGCCACCGGGCCCTCTGACCACCACCAGTAGGCAACGGGTGAAGTGTCTTGCCCAAGGACACAACGACCGAGACTGTCCAAGCCAGGGCTCGAACCGGCAACCTTCCGATTACAAGGCGAACTCCCAACTCTTGAGCCACGATAATAGTTGCATTAGAATACTCCAGAGCACAGAAGTCCTGTTCAATGACTCACTTTAGCTGAGATGATGCCAGACAGGCAGCAGCCACCTACAAACAGCTGTGTCAGCAGCATCCTCCTTTCAAAGCATCCGTGCCTCTGATAGCATATCACTTTAAACTTTATGCATTTCAAACAGGTTGGTTATTAATAAAAATCAACCCTTTTACAGTTGTGCTTGAAGGGAAAATAAGCTACAGAGGCCAAAACCACTTTTGTGGCAGCTTGTAAACACGTTTACTTCATTTCAAAGTGAGAGTCTGTGGGGACGAACTCACTTTAGGAGGCAGATTAAAGGCCTTTCAAAGAAGTGCTGTTAGCATTTCCACGTTGGTTTCATTTTTCAGCCCCTGAAGGAAGTCTCTTGGACAGAAATTGAAGACTTTTTAATAAGACTTAGTTGTCAGTAAATTAAGGACCATTAAATTTTGTTGGTCAGTGATATGAGGTGCGTGTTGCTTGTTACTGTGTGGAATACAGCTGAACAATTAAAATGGGAGGAAAAAGATGGCAGGTAAAAACTGAATTGATTTTGACTTCTGTTGGAAGGGAAACTCATCCATCAGCATCTACAAGTAAAGACCATCTGACTGGAAAATGCCAGTAAGTATAATGTGACTGATAATTTAACTATTAAATGCTAACAACATGATCAGTTACAGCAGTTGCATTACTTATCCTTGCACTTAAATTTAAAATGCTCACTAAACACTCACATTGTTGCAAACAGAACAGTCCTTTGATTTCATTATTTTATCTCCAAGGCAGAGGGAAAAGAAGTGGCATTTATCTTTTTGTTTGTCCTTTTTTCAGTCAGGCCTTGAAATCTAACAAGTCAGTATATTGTGGGTCAACTATCTCCTTTGATTTGGAGTCATTATGAATGCAACAATCTAGAGATGTGAACCAACAACCCCACAGTGACAACCTTGCTTCTGTCCTTTTGCTCTGTCTTTGTCTTCTCTGCAGCCAGAAACCAACAGTGGCACCCTAATGTACTGGATTTGCTTTAGAGTCTTATCAGCTCTTCAGTGTTGGGCTGCGTGGGTTTTGATGTTGTGTAAGCTTTTATGTCAGTGAATGGAGGTTTAGAAACACCTCTGCTCTCTGACATCATTCATTTCTTCTTTTCTCCTTGGCCACAAAAGACATTTAATGTTACATAATTTTTCCCTTGCGCAGCAGAAACGCGAGCACATTTTTCTCATGCCTCTACTCAGAACCAAATTAAGGAAATTAAATGGACAATAATTTTAACAATACATATTGACTCAACTGCAGAGTCGCTAGCAGCAACAGCTTGTGCAGTGCTTTTTATTTTTAGTTCCAGGCTAAAGGGATTCCGTGCGGCTCACTGAGTAGTGCAAAGTGCATTGACTGCCAGGGTTAATGGTTTTATACCCCGTTTGTCTAAAAGTAAAGCTGTAGTGCAGTTTAATGTCTTTTAGTGACTGAACCCATGTCCGCTTATAAATATCTTACATATTCAGTGTGTCTTCTTGGATGGACAAATAAAATCCAAGGAGAATATCACATGGCCTGATAGATGCTTTATAGATGAAGCAACAAAAATATTAAAAGTAACTGACCAGTCTGCACAAATAGGGTCAAGGGGGGGTCAAGGTTCTTTATTTGTCACATGCATAGTTATACAAGTATAACACACAGTGGAATGTAGCCTGACACGCTCCTCGACATGTGCAAAAAAATTGGGGGGGGTGTAGAGGAAAAACATGATATATATATATACATATACATTGGGTGAATGTGCAGTAGTAGCAGCAAGCAGGTGAATTCTGTACATTAATATGAATAGACATCTGACTATTTTACAGGATAGACAATATAAACATATTTAAAATTAAAGGAATTTGAAATGTACATTGT
>NW_005187421.1:5185940-5200754 GCF_000239375.1 Pundamilia nyererei
TGACAAGGAGAGGTTAGAACATAAAGGCATGGCACTCGGTGGATTGTGAAAGGAAATCTTTAGAAGAATATTATAGAAGTGAAGATGGATTTTCAAAATGTGAGTTAATCAACTGTCATTATTTCATCATTTCAAAAGAGTTGATGACATCTCACTGAAAGTCTTCTCTCTTATTTTCTGACTACTGGATAACAAATCAGAACGAAATGTCTTAAAGGCTGGATTATGTGCATGTTCCACTCGTGCTGCGTGAGATCCCCAGGGGAGAAGTTTTACACCTATTTGTTACAGTGTGCTGCGAGAAAGCATGTTGAGTGCAGTCATCCTGTGCATGACTTCAAAGATTTCGATAAAGCATGATAAAATGGAAGTCATACGTGTTTTGCGTGCTCACTTGTACTTTGTGATCTGTGGGAGGTGAAGTGGGGGTTAAGCCCATCATAAGGAGATTCATTAAAAACCCAGATGCAAACATTTGGCTCCTGGTTAATTAATCGGTGGGAAAGCTGTTGTTTTGAGTTTTTACAGCGTGGAAGTTAATTATTGACTGAGCCACAGAATCAGCTTGAAGCTTCATAACATATGTGGAAGCTTAAATTACTGTTTTGTTACACAAATTTATTAAAGTTCTGACATTAAGTACTGTATGATGTACCTTAAAGATCAAACAGTTCATATAGAGCAAATAGCACCATGCACACTGCACATACCAAATAGCACAATAGCTCAAAATACTGAATAAAGCAGAGGTAAAAATCATTGCTTCCAGTCACATGTCAAGAGAACCACGGTATTAGATTTACTGTTATATGATAGCATAATTCAGGATCGCCCAGCTAATGTCTGTGGCCTCTCTGAGAGAATCAGACTGCTGTAGAAAACAGTAGCACACGACGCTGCAGCAACAGTGTTCGCTTTCTCCTCACGTTCCCTTTGAAGCTTCGAGATGGAGAAAGGAGAGACTGACACATGTTCACACATTGCTTTTCTGCTTCCAGTCCTCCTGTGTACGTGTGTGTGTGTCCATGTTTTTGTTTGCAGGTGTTTTCTCTATATTGGGGAGCATTCATCCTCGTGAACACAGCAAAGAAAAATGTGTCACTCAGTCAGGAGCTCACCTGTGCATGATTGTTTTGCCAAAATATAAGAAGCCAACACATCAAACATGCAAACATATTATACAGAAACAATAAAGAAGCTTAACAAGATTTGAATCTTCATCTTCAGTCTCATATAACTGCTGCTTGTATTAGGAAGTTAATGTTTGTGTTTGTTTATTGATTGATTGACTTATAACCAGAAGCTTTGACCCCCCTCTGGTAGGTCAAATCAGAGGGGTGTTAGATTATTATAGAAGTAAATATAGTTATAGTTAAAAAAATCTTACTGTTAAGTAGACCTTGTCTAATTCTTATAATTGAAGAATATAGGTAAATTATCTTTATTATAATGTGATGTGATCTCTGTTTTCTTCTGGAGTCACAGGGCGGCTGGAGCCTGTTCCACCTGTCATTGGGCAGGAGTTGAGGTACATCCTGGACCGGTCACCAGACTACACACAGAAAGGCCCCGGTTAGCAGCTGTCCGCAGCACGCTAACTACTGCACCACAGTGCTACCTGCTGCTGCCTCAAGTGGCCGCTAAAAGAACTGCACCATGTGGTACTTCCATACTGGTCTCATTTTTCAGACCTGAGTCCAGCAATCTCACTGCTGCTGATGCTTATGATCCAAGGACCAGATGACAGTTTTCAGTGGATGAGCCAACAATGTCCAAACCTGAAGGTTGTTCGGTTGGTTGGTTGTTCGGTTGGTTGTTTGGTTGGTTGGTTGGTTGGTTGGTTGGTTGGTTGGTTGGTTGGTTGGTTGGTTGGAACTCAGTGGTGCAGAATGAACTCATTTGCTGGGCTGGATTGTTAACTTAAACTCCCATTGTGTCCTGGCACAATGCAACTTCAGCTTCCACCCCAAAACTAAACTTAAGTTGAAGAATTGCTGTTTTGACACAGCAAATGATGTCCGGTGCACACAGCAGATGTGCATCATGTGGTCATTGAGGAACTTCAGGTTAAGGAAGTGTGAATGGTCCCGCACTAAAAACAAGACTGCCTGTTTGTTTTTTTCTTTGTTCTACTATGCATGACTAATGATCATTTCAAAATGCAGATATGGAAAGGGGAAAAAGGCCATCTGGATTTGATTATTAGGCTGTGCCCTTTACAAATGGCTACTTCCTTACTCCACTTTCTTTCCTTGCTGACATCCAGGCACATTCTTAGGGAGGCAAAATGCCACAGAAAAGTAATATAGAGCACTTCTGGACAGATGAGGAGAGGCAGTGACATTTAAGATTCCTTGTTTCTTTTCTGTGGTCGACCCGCCTTAAAGAACCGACAAGTGATTTTCAGCCCGATCCAATATTTGAAAAGGAACCGTGCACACCCTTCCCATTTCTAAAGATGACAGCTGACATGAGGCACAGTGCTATTCCTTGGCCCATTATTTCCGCTTGAAACCAGCTTCATGCTGAGATATGCTAGAGTGAAGCAGCGAGAATAACTACAATCACTGAAAAATGAAATGTCGGAGACTTTCTTTCAGAACCAGTTGGGTGTCAAAAGTCAAGTGGACAGCTGACATGTATGCTAACATGTTGCAAAAAAAGTCTATGGCCTACTCTAAGAGCAGACCTAGGAAACTGAGGTACAATTTTAAGTGGAAAACACTAATTGCATATCTCAGTATTTCTGTACTTTGGACGTCTAAGATGGCCAGAATCCAAAATGATATTCTTTATACATTAGCTTGGGTGTTTCTATCTCATGAAATGCACTTGTGCCTTTTTTGAGTGTTTATATCCCATCAACTAGCTTTGTTCCACTCCAGCAGCACCCGTTAATTAAGCCACCACGGATGAATATATTCTATTATTGGATTCTTTCTGCCAGCGAGTATCCCAAATGTGTCCGAGTCCCCCTGCTCTTCATGAATTGGCAAGATGTAGGGGCTGTAAAGTACATAACAATATGATGGTAATCCTTAACAAAATACAAGAAAATTGGGCCTGAATGTGTTGCCTCCCTCCACTTAGGACTGCACTTGCTTCAGCAGGGACTCACAGGAGATGGATTTATTTATTATGGTGTCTGAATGTGAATAAGCAAGACGTGGAATCAATAGCTCTGTGGGAAAAGTGTGAGGGCCATAGAAATAAAGGGTCAGGCAAAGTTACAAGTAAGGCAATTCCTCCAGTAAAAGTAAGCACAAAAGAAAAGCAGCTCCTTCCATACTGCTGTATAAATTATTAGACAGTTACTAAGAAATTACCACATTAATTAACTGCAAATAGCCTCCTTTTGTCTTCTGTGTTTTGCATAATAAGCTCATTTCAACCTGCCTACTGTGAGCTCTGTTCACTGGGTTTCTGAACACAATTAGGCTTTAATTGTAGGCCTCAATTGAATGAACAGAGGCTTTTGTGGTTCTGCACCTTGGAGGATTTTATAGTATCATAGACAGAACATGATTCTTCAAGGGTTAGAGAGTGTCCTTAGTTTGAATCTTGAGACTAGGGTAAAAGAGGCAATTCCTCAGTTTCCACCACCAGCAACAGAAGAGATCAGGTGAAAAGTGAAATATTGTAGATTTATAAGGAGAGCTGGGAAGGTCTAATGTAAGCTTTCACTGTTCTGACTTGTTGTAAGAAAATCTCAATTATTCTTATCTCAAACGCATCAGAACTAAAGTCCAAGTGGAAGAAAACAGATGCAGGAGTTTCTGCACCTGCAGCTCCAAAATCAAGTCAGTCCCCAGTGACCAGTGTAAAATGTTCAGTTTTACAGTATTACAAAGCTTGTCTATGGACTGCTACAAAGCATTGTTTTAGTGTCGATCCAATGTTTCCCCGTTCATACCAACTCTACACTCAGTGATTTTGATTTTTATGTAAATCGGTGATTTTAGAGATGAGACTTTTTCAGGCTTAAAGTTAGGGGCATGATTGCTTTGACTGACAGCTTTGTTGACACGGGAACTGGGTTGTGTTTAGTTAGATTTTTAATGGAATCATCAGATAAAATACGGCTGTTCAATAAGTCTGTGCTTCCAGTACTTCATTTGTTTTTTGCTCAGCACTAATTTACAGGTTTCTGTGCCTTTTGCATGGCTCCCATGAACTTTATTGATGCAGCTTGGTAGCCTTAGCTGATAAGTTGGTACTCCACCTCCTGATTCAAATATGCCTTTAAAGGAAAAAGTACATACTAGTGGTTAGTTAAGTGTCCTTGGGCAAGACACTTCACCCGTTGCCTACTGGTGGTGGTCAGAGGGCCCAGTGGCGCCAGTGTCCGGCAGCCTCGCCTCTGTCAGTGCGCCCAAGGGCAGCTGTGGCTACAATGTAGCTTGCCATCACCAGTGTGTGTGTGAATGAGCGCTATACAAATACAGGCCATTTACCATTTGTTTTTGGGGCTCGACATCCTGAAGTGGCAATTTGACAATTTTTGGCTGCTGCGGAGATTGTGCTTCAGTAGACCAAAAATATAAAGACCATTTTGCTTGTTACATAGCAGCTAACTAGAAGTCTTCTAGTTTGATAATGAACAGTGTTGGGAAGGTTACTTTTAAAATGTATTCCACTACAGATTACAGAATACATGCCCCAAAATGTATTTTGTAACATATACTCAATGAGAGTAACGTATTCTGAATACTTTGGATTACTTGATATATTATCATGCTTTTTACAACTACATGAATGTGATTTATTACTATTACTGAAGGTTACTCGCCATACCAATACCAACTAGATTTTTAAATCTTAATATAAAATGAGTAACAGTAGGGTGGACATTAGGTAAGGCTGCACCTCATGCGTATATAAAACGGGACCTCTGACTAATACGTCTGGTTCTGTGTTGGGCTCTTAGCCAAAAACTAGCTTTACTTTGTTGTCTGGGTCAACTTTGCTAACGAGAGACAGAAAGAAGCGTTGAAAGGCTGCTATAGTTTGCCTTCATATTAAATAATTTTTTGAATAATAATTTTTTTAAATATTTCTTAACGTCATTATGCGGGCCACTGCAAGTAGGGGTGACATGGGCCGCGAGGTTGAGACACAGGCATTAGAGGCTCTTGATGCATGTTTTGTTTTGGTCTCCACCGGTGTGGAATTACCAAAAATAGACATGGCATAGCCTAACATGTCAAACAAAAGACGGCTGTGTAATCCATTTATTTTAACAAACTAACTGTATTCTGAATACTACCTTTTTAAATACAGTTACTCATTTTTGTATTTTAAACCTATGTATTCCGTTACTCCCCAACACTGATAATGAAGTCATTATTTTCCCCTTTCTGACTCTTTTCCTCCCAAATATTTTTCCAGGTGGAAACAGAGGACCTAAACTAAAATAAAGACTAAAAACTGAAACAGTGCCTTGGTGGAATACCCTTATTTTGTATGTAGAGGTCACATTATTCCCAAAGCCACTCCTGACATCACAGTAATAGCTGACATATACGACCTGGTGGGAAGGGTGTTGCCAGGGTTTCTCTTTAACACGCGCATTTACTTCACATTTTGTCTGTACATTCAAGCACATCACAGTAAATGTTTTCAAGGAGAGGCTTTCATGAAGTGCGCTATTATTCCCATTTGTATTATTTATCTAGAAGGACTAGAAGGACAGACTTCTTGTCATCACAGACAGGATGCTGTAGTAAGAGCTTTTCCCTCCACCACTGAGAGGAGTCCTTTGCAACAGATATAAAGACTTTTGCCTTCATGCATAAATACAGTCAAATAACACATGGCCTAGTTTGTTTGAAGCATGCCGAGGCCTTTAGAATATCATCAAAGTAGTGATGGGATTTTTTTTTTTTACAGCTTCCAAACTCAAAGCCTCAAAAGGCATCACGAACCTTTGAAGATTTTTCTTCTATCTTTTAAGTCCCGATGTTACTTTTTCTTCAAATTAACATTGTTTGCAATATACAAGCGTTTATTGTTCCCTCACCATTTTTTTAAAAACTTTAAATTCATCATACACATTGCAATCTTCCAAACAGAATCCATTATATCCTCATTTCAGCTGCTCCTGCTTTTGGTCAATGTCCACAAACGCCTCCAGTGAATTCCCAAAGAACCTAAAAAAGGAAAATCAGTTGCAGACAAACATGAGTTTAGACACTGGAACAAGCAGAACCAGTAAGTGAAAAGAGAACTCTTACCACACTCAAAACCATTCACTTGTGTCAGCACTTTGTGGGTCTTTTTCCATTTTTCTTTTCTTTTTTTTTAATACAACACAGCCCCTGAAGCCTTTCAGCTGAGGAGAGGCAGCGGCACTCACCCGGTAAGTGGATAGCCTCTATTTACATTGTCACGGGTAGAAGGGTACCCAGCAGCATATCTCTCTTGTACAGACTGCTCGGGGGCTAATGTATATCAGTTCACGTTTGTGCTGCCTGGTCCGCTGCCTTACAGGCACAATCCCATTTCCAGCTCAATGCTTTATCACCTTGATGACCTGTTATTTATCGCGTTCCATTGCAAGCTGCCATGGCATGAGCAAACCCGATTCTGAATCTTTGTGTTTCCCAATCTCCTCTCCAAAAATGTGAATGCTGTCCTGCAGCTGTGGCATTGGTTCTGAGTCCTGTTTGTGTGCATCAAGAAGACTGAAACCATCAAAGGTTTTTCACTTTGGCTCTTTCTAATGCATGCATTGAAAATAATGGCTATGCCAATATGACTGAAGCTCAGACCCATGTTACAGCACAGGAGGTGAATCAAGAATTACTGCCTGGACACCCCCACTCTGCCATCACTACCCTATCACCAATAACTCTCCTCACAAACACACTCCTTCCACCCACTACCACTGATGAAAGACATGAGAGAGTGGTGGAAAAATCAGCCATTAGCAAGGAGCTGTAAGTAGCTTCTCAGCAGCAAATTAATGGACTCTTGTTGACTGTGTTTGGCAGCCAGGTACACTCAAGGGCGAAGCTCTCAAAGAGACATAAACAAAATCAAACAGATCAATAAGGCTTTGTCATCTGATGTGATTGTTTTCTTCCAGAGTCAAACCATTCAGGTTTTTGTGAGGTTCTCCTCATCAGCTGTTTCCTGAAAATGTTGTGAAATGAGCATTGAAGGACCACTCAAATAACATTTGGATGATCTGAAGATGCAAATTCACATTAAAGAAACACTGAAAGGGACTATAAATACAATATGATGAAGAAGAGGGCATGTTTGCGTCCTGGTTCCACTAAATTTAGACCGGTGGTGTGTACAAGGTTCTAACCCCAAGTAGCTCAGATGCATCTGAGTGTAAATGTGTGTTAGAAAGAAAACACTTATATAGAAAAATAATATTTATATTTTTAAATGTTATGCCAGAGCAAATACACTCTATGTTTAAGATGGGTTTGAGTGAGCTGAGTGTTATCATTCCAAGAGCATCATTGAGGGGATGCCTTGTGTTTTTAAGGCATCTTTAAAATACATGTAATCCATTACTGATGCTCTTTGTGCACTCCAGTGTATTATTTAGAATACTGTCATGCAAAGCGACACTTTGAGTTGCACTTTTTCAGAATCTTGGCAAGACGAGACAGTTTTGTCTGCGAGGATAGCTACTGACCTTTTGGGATGCTTAGTTAGGTAATATCAGGATGAAAAGGCCTGCCAAGAACATGTAATGATGAGCATGTGATTTCTGGGAAATTCCTCATGGAACATTTGGTCAAAGCAACCAGACTGAGTCCCACCAGCTGTGGGGGTGTTTGCTTGATGTCTGTTGTCATTTATATCTTCTTGATGCGTTGTTGCTTCTCTGTAATAAAAATCTTTTGCAAAAAAAGATCACAAAAAAGGCAGGGGGAGTAAGACAGGGCTAAATTGTTGAGGCACAAAAAGGGCCAAATGTTGGCACCAGAGGTTAGAATTTGAATCCCTTACCAGCAGTTTTCAATTGAAGACTCAAACCCAGTAAACCATGAGGTAAAAAGAACATCTTGTGGATGCAGCATTTAATTATAATTGACTTGATTTGGGGCACCTTTTTTCAGCCGTTGGGTGATCCTTTCTTCACACGTTGGAAAGACTTGAAGGCATTTTCCATTTCATATTCATTTCACGTTAACCACCTGCTACCTGAAACCAGTAAGGAAAGTCGACTGCAGATTTAAATCCTCCACTCAATAGAAAAACACACAGTAGATGTAAAGTGAGGTTCCTAATGTGTTGGATAAAACATACGTTCTGATGTAGTTTTGCTGTACACATCATAGTAGATGTTAAATCAAGATGTGATTGGAGTGCACATTTTCAGCTTTAATTCAAGTGTTTGACAAAAACATTTCATTAAATTTTAAGGAATTACAAAAAATTTTATAAGTAGTTCCTCATCTTCAGAGCATCAAAATTAATTGGACAAATGACTGCAGTTTAATGGCTACAGGAGCCTTGTTCCCTTGACAAAATGAAGCTTTCAAAGCTTTTTACTGTAATTGCATATAAAAACAAAATAAACCTGCTGGAGAGACATCAGGAGTGGCCAAATCAAGAGTGTTGTCCATTCTTAAAAATGATGACTATTCTGACCTACTCAGGAACACCGAAATGCCTGAACGATGTCAGAAAACAAGGAAAGTGCATGATGACAGAATTATTTCCAAGGTTAAGAAACACAACAACATAGAGCCAAGTCAAGGTCACTCCCAAAGAGGTGGGTTAACTCTACAATCAACAGATGCCTTCATGAATGGAAATACAAAGGATTTGAAAATTAGACTTTGCCATAAAACACTGCTTTGTAAACTTCTGGAAACCTTTTGGACAGATGATGCAAGATGAACCAAATAGGCAGATAAAAGTATGGAGAAGGGAAGGAACGGCTCATGATCTGAAGCATATACGACATCTGTCAAACATGGTGAAGGCAGTGTTATGATGGCAGGATGTATGGTTGCCAATGGACCTGGGGTCACTGGTGCAGGGCTATATTCGCTGCACAGAATCAGACAAATGCTCCAAAATTAGTTTAACAGGGACGCACGATGCAAAAAGGATCATGACTCAAAGAAAAATGCAAAACCAACACAAGAGTTTCTCAAAGATATAGCACAGATATGTGATATGGAAAATTCAATGGCCAAGGCAATAACCTGATGCCAACCCAACAGAACAACATTTCATTTATTAAATACAAAACTGAATGTAAACAGAGCCACAAAAAAGAAACTGCTGAAGTTGGCTGCAGTAAAGGTCTAGCAGAGCAACTCGAGAGAGGAAACAGCATTTGGTGATGTCTGTGGATTCTAGGCTTCAGGCAATCACCGACTGCAAGGAATTTCATGCAAGTATTAAAAACGTTCTTTATATTAAACATAATATTAGTTTATCCAATTAGTTTTGAGACTCTGAAATTGTGGAGTGATGTTTAAAAAAGGCTGCAATTGATAAATAATTACTGCAGGTGTTTTGTAAAATCCTTGGAATTGAAGTTGAATTAAAGTTTGTATTTCACTCACATCTTGACAGTGCTGTTGTGGTGTAGAGAGGCAAAAGTACAAAAATAGTGTCTTTGTCCAACAAATCACTGATCTATCTGTATTTGCTTACCCAAACTCCCTGCCTTTTTGAAGCCGTGTTGAAGAAATAACCTGTCACTCTGTTCACAGTCTGATAATCCATCACGTTGCATCAGCGTGATGTTCTTTAGATTCTAGTGTCTAATCAGCATAAACAAAAAAAAAAACCAATCCCATTAGGTTGTTTTTTTTCTTGTCTGATGTGAATGATGAATCTATTCCATAATGTCCAATTTCACACAGAAGATGAGATTGGATGTTTATTTTTCTTCTGTAGCTGCTTCTCGGTGTTGTGAATGTGCAGAGTTCAACTGAACAGCAGAAAGCATGCAAAGAGAGCCCGGTGCATCCTACTCCAACCACACATCTGTTCCCATCATTTGCTGACAATTCATTGCAAGGATTTACTGCTTCATGTAGCTTAATCGTATCTGGGTTTATTCCAACTAAAAGCAACATCACTGAGTCTCAGCTATTACATGCAGAGAAGTTTGTGTGGGTTTTCATAGTAATTGGCCGACTGCTGGTGCCCCTGTGTCTCAAAACACTGAACACAAATACATACAACCAAGATAGCATACAGAATACCTGACAATTATTATCATTTCTTCTTGCAGCACCTGCAGTGGCTTCATTTGTATATATTCTCGATCAAAGCAACACAAGCTGTTATGGAAGAACTGCCAATAGTTCCACACGACACGACGGGGTAAAAATATAGAAAGTAGGGCAGCTGTCTGATGTCTCGTTAACAGCACTCTGTAATATCGACATCACAGACAGTCCCATAGTGACACATGCAGACATGCATTGATACCTGGGTGCTCTTCTTTCTCCACTCCTTCCTCAAACTAATCATTATGTCTTTTTCTGCTGTGCTGTTGTCACAGTCACAGGGTTTTGATTATCTCTGAGTTTGGGTTCAATTATCCCGGCATTTGAAATGTTGGGTTCCTGTTTTCATTTTGTTATTATTCTAAAGTGAATTTTCTTGTGAGGTGTCCTGTGTTACAGTTCATGCTTCAAATGTGTATTCTAGTATATTAAGCTTTCATGTTTTTGCAGAATGCAGACTAGATTCTGGTTTCTGTTCTAGGATTATTCCTAAGAAGTAGTCCTGCTTTGAGTTTGTTGTTTGTGTTTAGTTCCCTAAATATTAGTTTAGTTCCCTGTCTGTTCATTCCTGATTTGATTTCCTGTGTGGATGCATCTGAGTGCTCAAAAGTTCATTTCTCTCTGTCTTCATGTATATTGAGACTTCTCGTCTCTGGGATCTGAATCGGGCTTCCTTCTTCCTTTGTGTTTGTTTTACATCCCACTTTGTTATTGTGCTGTTTGTTTGCTGTTTGCTGTGACCTGTGTCTCATTCCTCTGCTGTTTCCTACTCACAATCAGCCCTCAGTGTATTTACAGTCCAGTCCTTTCTTAGTGTTTGTGAATGTTTCTGCTTTGGGTCCATTACTGTTCAGTTCTGAGCATTACACCCTTCATGATCATCTGCTCTCTATCTTTCACTGTTTTTTTTTTCTTTGCACTTTGCTAAACACTGCTCAGAATAACGAGTAGTCCACTGTAGGTTAATTTTTAAGGCTCTGGCAGCACTCCTGCTGCCCCCCATGCAAAAAAAAAAAAAGCAGATATGGGCCTGCTGCTGGGTTATTGCCCTTTCTACAGTCCTGCCCAGCTCACCTCATGTCTTCTCCACACTCTTAAGACTCTTAAGACTGTGTTGGGAAATGCAGCAAACCTTGCAATGTCTTGTACGGATGTGCCATCCTGGAGAAGCTTGACCTGCAGTGACAAAAAACAGAGGAAAATGAGTTAGGGGAGGCATAAGGAGAAGGCAGCAGTCTGCTTCCTTTTTTGAGAGTTGTCTTGTTGTTGCCTCTCGAGTTTACCTATTCTCACTTATATCTGCACTAAAGAATGGACTCAGCAATGGTTTCCATGAGAACAATAGACAGTGAAGATTTGTGAAGATTTTCCTAGATATGTAGAACTGTTTGTAGTGGCTGTGAATGGTAGATAAATGCTATTTGAATGAATGTCACCATTTGGTTGTTGTGTCCTTGAGTTCCTTTTTGGCATGACAAAAAAAGAAGAAGAAGATAAGTGTAGTTACACCAGCAGTGACATTCTTTCAAAACTCAGTTACAGATCAGGTAAAAACATGTTTTTTCACTCAATTTTTCCTCCCCGACAGCACAAAAGACAGGTTATGTTTCTTTGTGGTGGTAATGCGTTCTAATTATGTTGGAAAGAGGTAACAATTTTTCACACCAAGAATGGCACCTCGCATAAATAGAAACGAAATTTCTTTTGTTTTTACCAGAGAAGACGGAGTGATTGCATTACAGCCTTTTGTGCTGCTGTCACTCTTCCAGCATGGTGGCGTCTATCTCATCGGCAAGCAGTCTCCAAACAGCAGCCTGTGCTTTGTCCTGCCAGAAGATGGCAAAATTGAATTGACATCTTTCTTGTGCTTTTATGGTAATATATTCGGGATGACTGAGGTCTTATGGTATTGTGTGGAAACACCACTCCTCCCCTCCCCATCACGTCTGCTTCCCCTCATCGTTTCCCAATATATTTCTCCATCTGCAAAGGCAAATGAAACCGACCAGGATCTGCCGTGTTCTCAATGCCAATTTCATTTGCCATGTGGATGGGGCTCACAGTGGGATTATGTCATGATTGGCCAAAACAATCAAACCCAGGCCTGCAGTCTGAAGTGCTGCTGCACTGTGCACTATTATCATTATAACCTTGAAAGACCTTCATGGGCAGAGAGAGGGAAGTCAAGAGGGCCTCGATGCCATTACTGTGCAAATAGCACCCCCTGTTGATCAGCAAAAAAAGGGGAATTGGCTGTGCACACGCTACACGCCCATGAGGAAAAGATCCCTTAATAATGCTGGGAATGGTGCTTTGATGCCATGTAAGGACGCAAGAGGAAATCCACACTCAAACAACCTTAATTAATTAAATAGCCATCTTAATTTATTTGATCTTTTCTAGCAGAAAAATAATTCTGCTGTCCTTTGGGGCTACCCCAAGGATTTATGGCTTTCCTGTAGTTTAAAAATAACTGATCTCAGAATTAGAACATCTACAACAAATGTGAATATTGCAGCGGAATCATGAATCAGTGGGTGAATTTGAATTATGTTCTACTCAACCAAAGTAACATGGATATTTGGAGGGAACATTGAAAAAAATTACAGGTGCCTTAAATGAGACGAAATAAAAGACTAATTTAATAACTTTACCAGTTTTAAAGAAAAATAATTGTGAAAGTTTCAAACTAAGGAAGTTTTAAGTGCACTGAACAACACTGGATTAGATACCTGTTTTTATTTTATCTGGGTCGTTCTATAACATATCAGTTGACCAAGTTCCCAGCCTGACCATATGTGTGAATGTGTGTGTGAATGGGTGGATGGCTGAATGTAGTGTGAAGCGCTTTGGGGTCCTTAGGGACTAGAAAAGCGCTATACAAATGCAGGCCATTTACCATTTACCATATGTGATTTCCCTGGGAAAAAAAATCCTGGCAGATGGAAAAAAGTTCTTAAAACTTTCCAATTTTAGTTTTGTAATGTTATTAATGAAATAAATAAAACACTCTAGAGTTTTGTGATGAGGTTAGGGGCATTTTAAGCTTGAGCAATATTTTTTATACTTATCATCTGTGTTACAAATTTCAACCCCCATCTTTGAAATTATTATTTCGATAAACCTTCAAATATGGTAGTTCAGGCCTTGTTGTCAATTTTTTTTAACCAAACTCAAGCTCTCAGAAATGTATGTTGAACTTCAGCTTCATTGCAAAAATACTTCTTACCTTTTTCTGACTAATAACAGCGGAGAGCTAAAATTAAGCATTTTTGTTTGTTTGTTTGTTTGTGTATGGTATAATATGAGGTGGCCTGCCAGGAAACAGGTGGTCAGTTGACATAGAACAGGTTTTTTTGTAATACAGTAATGTGAACTAGTGCAGTTATTTGGTATCTTTATTTGTTTTTGTTTTAAGAGTTTGAATATTATGAAGACGTCGAAACGTGAACATTTTTGTCATCCAAAAACAAAAACGGCAGCAAAAAATAACTCCATGTTTTTTGAGCGTCAAATGAATCTTTTATTTTGAAAAAAAAAACGCCTCCTGATCCTGTTTCTTCCGGTGCCGTAGCCGTGTATTCCTGGCGTTTGTTTCTGCTGTGGACTCAGGAGTGCATCTTGGAGGCTGTTTTCACATAAATAATCATGTCTCTGGAGGTGGAATCTGCAGAGTAAGTACTCCGCTTAACTATTGTTAAAGGAGTGTTATTATTAAAGTAAACTGGGTTTTAAAAGCTCCATATTTGATCACATTTTTGGGCAGTGAGGCCTCCTTCATCCTGCAGTAAACTGCAGTAGCGGTAGTTAGCGTTTTTGTGCTAAGCTAACGAGCTAACTTCCAGCCATACGCTGAAGTGTATGTAGTGTATGACTGGAAAGTGGAGTTAGGTACTCTTTCAACTGGCACTATGTGATATGAAATATTTGTTTATTGATCATTTATATTTTAATCGCTTCTGTGTACTGCACAAAACTGAAAGAGAGGTGAGTAAATTAGCATTAGCTTAAGATGTGCGCTTCCCAGTCGCCGTAGATTCTGACATGAGCTGGAAATGTTCCTGATTCAAACAAACCCAACCTGGACAACTCACTAAAGTAGCCAGATTACTTGACATATTAAGTCTGCTTCATTTAGTGTCAGTAACTCCACTTTTTGTCAGAAACTCGCGGTTTATTCAAAACTAGATTCACACTAGATTCAAAACGGTGCTCATAATTTGCTAATATTCAAAATCTCGCAGGAATCCATAATTGAATTATCTAAACTGAGGCTTTTTGCAAGAAAAAATACTAGTGAAAACATTAGTAGTAAGCATAGTGTTTAGAAATGACCACACATCTGTCTGCAGATTCTTACTCTTTAAAATGAAAATTGATGGCAAACACAGTAACAATAAAAAAAATAGGGAAAGTTATTGATCACGACTGAAGGATTTGCTCCAAAGCAAGTTTAACATACAGGGATGCCTCAGGATTTTTTTTCATAGGGGTGGCCATTTGAGGGCAATAATAATATAGGGGTGGCACACCAAAAACAGAATTTCCAGTTTTATTATGTTGTTGTCATATATATATATATATATATATATAT
>NW_005187421.1:5201875-5267300 GCF_000239375.1 Pundamilia nyererei
TGTGTGTGTGTGTGTGTGTCAAATATATTTATATACTTGAAAAATATGGTGAGAAAGAAAAGAATTACATGACTTTGAATTCCATAATAACCTGTTTTAATTGATTGATTGACTAACTGGAACGTCCCAACTCTTTAATGTTTCTCAGCAGAGCTGAGCAGGAGCAGCTTAAGATTCCTCTCCCAGAATAGAGTTCACTTTAAGAGAAAACTTGTTGAGGAAAGACAAATGAGTATTAGATCATGTATGAGTGTGAACTGTTTGCCTGTCTCTATGTTGGCCCTGAGATGAACTAGCTTTTCTGCAACCTGATATGGATCAAATACCTATAAATAAATAAGACTTTTGACATTTTAAACACCACACAGATATTTCCATGTGTTTCACAATCAACTATTTACTGGTGCAAAACAAAATAATCTCTTGGCAACACATTTATTCAAAACAGTTTTATCCAGCCATCAAAGTTTATTAAAATGTATTACCAACATAGGACAGTCTTGCTAAAGGGGCCTCTGGGGAGGACAGCAGATTTTGCCCCCCTGGCACGCCCTTGGTGGTGCTGATGGTGATGATGATCTAGAACATAGTTTGAGTTTAGAAGTTATTAGTTCTCTCAATTCTAAAATGTGTGCTGGACTTTCAGTGCATGCAGTACTGGCATTTTCCTATACTAATGAAAGAGAAATCACTTTAGTTTGTTCCCAGATTAAAGTGAATTATTTCAACGGATTTAATCTTCTCCATGATGAATAGCCAATAAATAGCCTACTCATGTTTTTCTTATCTATCTTCTTAGATTGGCTGCATTTGTGTCAGTATAATCAGACATTGCAGCAGATAAGAGTCAAGCATAAAAGCATTTATTTTCTGCATCAAAGTCTAAATGTATTTCAGTCCCAGTGATTATGTGCCACATTAATGCACCGTGGTGTTAGTAAGGCACAAACACTTATTCCCACACCAGAGAATCTATTTCACTCTTAGAGCGTACTGAAGACTTAGTGAATATAAAATGCAGATAATGGTATATGTTAGAGGTGGGAATCACCATACATCCCACGATACGATATTATCACAATACTTAATGCACAATACGATATTATTGCAATTTTTTAAAATATTTTGCGATATTCAGATTCTGTACATAAAGGTAAACGTTATCAATATTCATTTTATCTAATATCAAAGTCTCACACTCAGTCTTTCTCTCATTTCAGTCAGTTTTATTGTTGACAAACTGAACGGTTTGTATTACAGTCTAGTCCAACTTAACTGAATGCAACCATCTGGTACAATTATAGCTATTCTGAACTATGCAATTTATGAAAACTATGCAGCCCCTTCAGCAACTGAAGAATTTGAAAGTAAATTAAAACAAAATATAATTTTACATTAAATAAAAAAGTTTTAAACTTAATTAAAATAAAACATGTCTTAAATTAAAATAAGTAAACTGTCATGTTTATTGCTGCCAAAAAAAAGTTAAACACATTTGGACAGTGAAGGAATGTCAGGATTGTTGCTCAGAAAAAGGATCAACCTGCTCTGAAGTCAGAGCACAAAAACCTTTTTTGTAATAAAATATCGATTTCTGCTGTCCCTGTGTCGATACATTATTAGCAAACAAAATATCACGATACTACACAGTATTGATTTTTTTTCCCCCCACCCCTAGTATATGTTTGGTATAAGTTACTATGAGAACCTAACCAGGTAAAAAGAGTGCCACCTTGTGACATGAAAATTCTGAATTTGAATTCACTATACCTCAAAGTGTAGGGTATCATCAGGAACGTTTCTGACCACCAAATCCTGAGCTTGTTTTACCTGAGCTGAGCTGTCTTCTGTCTCACGTTGTTTGTCTATTTTCACAGCGTGGTCCGTCTGATTATGCAGTACTTAAAAGAGAACAATCTGCACCGGACACTAGCCACTCTGCAGGAGGAGACGACAGTGTCTCTGAACACAGTGGACAGTATAGAGAGCTTCGTGGCAGACATCAACAGCGGCCACTGGGACACTGTTCTACAAGCCATCCAGTCCCTCAAGCTGCCAGACAAGACCTTGATAGACCTTTACGAACAGGTATGGTCTGGATAAAGTTTTGATTGACAGGTCCAGAAGACGCTGGCATCTTATCATCATCTGGGATTATACGGGGGGTGAGGGCTTGTTTGTATACAATGAGAAGTGTTGACAGTAAAGTGTGAATATTAGATTTAGAGAGTTATAGATTGATGATGATGATGATGATGATGATAGTACATTGAACTGGGCTTTCACACCATTTTGGATGGTGTCCAAAGCTTGGCTAAGTCCTCCAGCTTTATTTCTAATGGTTTCTGGTCAGAAAGGGTTTTTTTCAGGTGTTTCTTGTAATACTATCTTTATCCAGATGTTTTCTTTTCTAAGCATTTGTATCATAGCAAATCTCCCAGTGTAAGCATAGTAGATCTTTTTGTTTGTTTAAGTTGGGCCTTTGTGTTGATTCCCTCACCAGGTCGTGTTAGAGCTGATTGAACTGAGAGAGCTGGGTGCAGCTCGTTCACTGCTCAGACAGACCGACCCCATGATCATGCTGAAACAGACCCAGCCAGAGAGATACATCCACTTGGAGAACCTGCTGGCTCGCTCCTACTTTGATCCCAGAGAGGTGAGATAAATTGCTTAAAGTGACTCTTATTTATTTTTTCCATTTTTTCCTGAGTTTTTTTTTTTTTTTTCCCTCGTTTTTTTTCCCTCGGCTTTTTAAATCTGGAAAAATAAGGTTTTAAATCAGAAAGAACATCAGATTAAAATGTGCTGTACATTTTTAATAGATGCGCATGTTTCTTTCTTACGCATTGTTGAAATTCTATCCAGGCCTACCCAGATGGCAGCAGTAAGGAGAAGCGTCGGGCGGCCATCGCTCAGGCGCTGGCAGGAGAGGTCAGCGTGGTGCCTCCCTCTCGTCTCATGGCTCTGCTGGGACAGGTATGTGACCTGCAAATTTGCAGGTGTTGTACTAGTTTGTGAAACTCATTTGCCTCTTAATTTTACAAAAAAAAATAGGAATGTACAAGCAGAGTTGTCCTTGATTATAATTCTGCATGCATAATATCGACTCCTTGTTATTGTATTGTCTTAACTACACACTATTCGGTTGTTCAGTGATGACGCGATGAATCCTACTTCCGGGTCTAAAGTAGTCTGCGTTTAATATGGCTTTTGTGTTGTTAACATGTTTAATGTTATGTATTTTCTTATATTTGATCTCAAAAAGCTCCTAAAACAGTCAGTGATCACTGTTGACCTCCCTCGGCTTTTATTACCACTAATCATTTATTTAAGCTCAGTTTTTAAAACCTTAGGATGTAACTACAGCCCAGCCCATGCAGCAGTATATGAATGACTAACCTCGTATTGTGGATGGATTATCTCAGTTGTTCTCCTGGCTGAAGTTTGGTCCTTTTACAGCATCCTGCCATGCGATTACATTTGTTCCTGACCGAGAACACTCACGTTAACTTTTATCGAGTAGATAGAAGCTAGCGAGCTAACTTCCTGCTAACTTCTAACTCCGTTAAATGTCATAAATTCCGTTTTCATGGATGCCTGGATGTTAAACTCAATTGTTACACCTGGTAGAGCAGAACGCTGATCATTTTATTAAAGATGAAAGACTTTAGACAGTTTTTCAACTCTCAGTAATGCCATAGTGATCGTTTGATATATGGACCTGCAGCGGAGTTTAGACCCAGACACGGCTAGTGACGTCAGACTTAACAACCGGATAAAGCACCTTGTTGTGATTTGGTGCTATATAAATAAAATTTGTTCCTCAGTTCAGATAAAATGCAAATGCTTATGTCGTCTCCCGTCATCTTTTTCCTTCTGTAGGCTCTGAAGTGGCAGCAGCATCAGGGTCTCCTGCCTCCTGGTATGACCATTGACTTGTTCAGAGGTAAAGCTGCCGTTAAAGATGTAGAAGAGGAACGCTTTCCCACGCAGCTCAGCAGACACATCAAGGTACCCACACTATCCCAAAATGGCAATTTGTATTAGTCAGCTTCTTCACTGTGACCAGGCCTTACTGCCATTTCTTCAAGTTCATGACTTAAACTTGTTCTGACGTGACTTGTTTTTCCTCCCTGTGCAGTTTGGACAGAAATCTCACGTGGAGTGTTCCCGATTCTCCCCTGATGGTCAGTATCTGGTCACTGGCTCTGTGGACGGTTTCATCGAAGTCTGGAACTTCACAACTGGCAAAATCAGGAAGGTGGGTTGAAAGGAAAAGAAAGGCAGATTTAGTTTCTGCTTAAATGTCACTCTGTTTATGCCAGTTATTTTTAATTATTATATATCTTTTGTGTTTGCAGGATCTGAAATACCAGGCTCAGGATAACTTCATGATGATGGATGACGCTGTGTTGTGTATGGGCTTCAGTCGGGACACAGAGATGTTGGCCACTGGAGCCCAGGATGGGAAGGTTAAGGTATAGAGGACCAGCTGTACTTCAGTTTCTGTCATTGTCCTTCTGTGTTTCATTCACCAATTCTGCACTTGCAGCCCATTTCTAGCTATATAACCACATCTATTGGTATAAAATTATAAAAACCAAGAAGACATTTTAATTATTACACATGAAAGCTCTCAGAAAACTGAAAACCTCAGTTTCTTTCACTCGTGTGTTTTCTGTTTTACTAAAACACGAGAACAAACTGTATGTGTCTGTGTAGGTTTGGAAGATCCAGAGCGGTCAGTGTTTGAGGAGGTTCGAGCGTGCCCACAGCAAAGGAGTAACATGTGTCAGCTTCTGCAAGGACAGCAGCCAGCTCCTCAGTGCCTCCTTTGATCAGACCATCAGGTAAACTACTATCTGACTGTTTGTCCTTACCAGCAGCAGAGGAGGCTGTGCAGCCATTAGGGTGGTGTTTTTCTAGTGGTGTTTTCCCCCATATGCACAATGTGTTTACCAAACTCAATCATGCACTCACTTCTAGTTTCTCACTGCGACTGTGGTGTGAAATAAAGATAATACAGTGGTTATGGCTGCCACTATTATTTCTCAAAATCTAAAGCTCATACTAAGGACGTGCAAGGTTGTTTAATTGTCACAAAGTGAATGATCTTAGTGCTGATGTCCATGATGACCAAACTTCAAAGCAGGCTATGGGATCATGAGTGTGGTCTGGTTGTGTTCAAGCATGTAGGAGGTGGATGGGAGCAGGTGAAAAGATCACTTTTTCCCAAAGTTCAGTTGGCTTTTTATCGTGATGATTTTGGTTGTTTAAGAAGAACCGTAGTTTTTAGCTCCACTCAGGCTCTCTCTTTGCTGTACACTCTGTGTGAGTGTACGAGTGGCTGCTACTGTTTGAAGTTCTCTTATCTAACAACAGCTGGTGCCTAGATGCTAACAATACTGTTACCATTGGCAACAAAAGACCATACTAATTGTGTCTTGAAGTATTAAATACACTTACATTAAAAAACAAAAACAGCTGCATTTTTGTGTCAGTAAATCAGCAGTGGTAGCTCCTCTGAACATGATTTACTAAAGCCCCTCCCCCGACTAGCAGCTGAACACATGAACAGTAGCAACAAACAACCAACCAGTAATAACAAGGAATTTCAAGAGCTCAATAAAGCTCCAAGTAGGCCTGGGCTATATCATACCGTTCACGGTAATACCGGTGTCATTTTGGGCAACGATAGGAAAATGACATATCGCGATAGAATATGGGTAAAACGCGCATGCGCAGTGCCTATGTTTACATACGTACATGGTGGCGACGCAGAATGAAAAGAGCGAAAGTGGATCGTTAAATGAAACAGATGAACCAGAATTGGTTTGTATCCCACTGGAAATGCCTTTTGGCAAACTGTCAGCAAGGAATTTGCGCTGTTACATTTTTATATAACTTTAATGCACATAAAAAAACAGCTGCTTGTTTAAGTGAAAATACATTGATGGGGGTTTTTGCACTAATAAAGTTGTGGAGTTGTAAAGTATTTGTCTAGTGTCAATTATATTGTCAGTTACTGTATATCGTTATCGCAAATTTTCAAATGTATATCGTGATAAATATTTTTGATCATATCGCCCTGCTCTAGCTCCAAGACAGTTAGAATGTTTACCTGACTGGCACACACGTTAACATTAGCCATGTAATTACGTACATTATGATTATGGTAGCATTGCCGGCTATAGCGACTAATAAATGATAACATTAATGTTGGATCTGGGCAAGAAATAGTTCTGCTCCTCTGTAACATTAATGTAGTGTTGATTTAAAACAATAGCATAGGTACTTTTGTTTCTATTAATGTCCCAGATGTTTACCAGCAACACACAAACAGTGGCATCCAATCTTAGCATCTGTATTTTATCAGCATGAGTAAATATAGTGCGAAGTCAGCAGAATCACAGGAATTTAACAAGGCGGAATAGACTACTGTTCTTTCATTCTTCATTAAAACTACTGTGCTCTTCAGTAAACCTTCTTAAATTATTATGTCGACGTCATCCCTATTTGTTTGTTGTTGTTTTTCATAAGAATCCATGGACTTAAGTCAGGTAAAACTCTAAAGGAGTTCCGCGGTCACTCCTCGTTTGTCAACGAGGTCGCATTCACTCCGGACGGCCATCACATCATCAGCGCTTCATCTGATGGTACAGTAAAGGTAAGAGAAGCGGCTGATTTAAAAATAACCCCATTCATCCACTTCTTTCTCATAATGCTTCTTGCTTTCCCACTCATCTTCAACGTGCTTCAGGTCTGGAACGTGAAGACCACTGAGTGCACCAGCACCTTCAAGCCTCTGGGAACGTCAGCCGGCACTGATATCACAGTCAATAACGTCATCCTGCTGCCCAAGAACCCGGAGCACTTTGTCGTGTGCAACCGCTCCAACACAGTGGTCATCATGAACATGCAGGGACAGGTCAGTTAATGTCGCCACATCACTAACAGTTGTTTGGGATTTTCTTCTAAACCCGGAGTTTTAGGTAATAAGCTGTTTTCTTGTGCAGATCGTGAGGAGTTTCAGCTCCGGTAAGAGGGAAGGTGGTGACTTTGTGTGCTGCACTCTGTCGCCCCGCGGCGAGTGGATCTACTGCGTGGGTGAAGACTTTGTGCTCTACTGCTTCAGCACAGTCACCGGCAAGCTGGAGAGAACACTGACGGTACGTTACGGCACTCAGGATCAGAGTTTCCAAAAATACCACACCATATTCTGTCCTTTGTTCCTCCCCCAAGTTCTTATCGCTGAAGTTTTGAAGTCAGTGTTGAAGGGGGGGGATGTGTAACTGCCTTGTCTTCCATATAAAACTATATACATGTAGGTGTTGTACTGGTCACTGCTGATGTGTTTCCATTTTACACACAGTAGCTGAAATTATTTAGCAAAATAATGGATAATTTTTGTGTGAATCCATCACTTCAGACTGGAAGAAGCTCTACTCTGTTTCACTCTTGATGTTTTTGGTGTATCTTGATCACATCTTACATCTCCCATCTCCAGGTCCACGAGAAGGATGTTATCGGCATCGCTCACCACCCCCACCAGAACCTCATCTCCACCTACAGTGAGGATGGCCTGCTGAAGCTCTGGAAACCTTAAAAAAAAAAAAACACCCTCAGGAGAAGAGACTGATGCTCTCCTCAGTCTGGACACGGCTCCGCCCACTTTGATTTATTTAACCTTCTGCAGCCCTAATAAATCCTTCTCAGATTCAGGTGGTTCAGAGGTTTAAATTAATGGGAACACAGTAGTGACTAAAATGCAAAGACTGAGCAGGATTTTAAGAAGTTTTTGTATCATTAAAAAAAATATACATGTGAATGTTGACAGCTACGGCAGTTTGGGGTGTTTGCACAGCAGAGTCTTATTTAACTCAGCTTCTTAGGTTTGTTGCATATTTTTTACAAATAAAGTTTTCATTTCATGTGTCTTAGAAAGCAATTTGATGAACAGCGATGGTATTTAATAATTTGTAGGCCACCCGCTGTTGTTGTTTTCATTAACAGTTTTCCACAGAAATTATTACAAATGTGAAGGAAACGTGATTGTCACAAATTCTCGAACTGTACTCAGTGAAATCCTAAAGAAAAGAATTCTGCACATTTTCCACCGGCTGTTCAATAAATAAGATTCTGTTGTTCAACATGCAAGCATTTCCAACTTTTATGTAAGAGCGCTTCAGCAGGAGGAGAGAGGTCCACAGTGAGAGTGCAGATACTTGAGCCGACTCATTTTAAAAGTTTGTTTTTGTAAATATATTTTTGTTTGCATTTTTCAGTAAGATCTGGTTAAATAGTTCATGGTTGCATGTTGGTTCCTCTCATTTAGAATAGAAAAAGTATAAGATGTAGAAAATGTTACCCAGTATTTTTGAATTCCTCAAACGTTGCTGATCTTGGACAGAAAACAGTTTTGTTCAGTGATCCATAAAATACCACCTATTTGGTTATCATTTGGAAATGGGGTGTAATATGTCAAGTGTTTTTTGTTTTTTCCTTCTGGTTTGTTTTTCGGGGTTTTTTATACCCATTTATATGAATTTGCTGTCTGGATGCACACGTCCTGTGTAACGCCGTCTGTCTGTGCCATTAAACTGTTTAACCAGAGCAGTGAAATGTGACATCTGTGCAAAAGAAATAATCCCTTCCAGTGCTTTTGAATCATTGCGACATACCGGTAATTCAAGAAATCTTCCACATTTTAAAGGCGAGAAAAAAAAAAGCTTCACAAAACATCTGAAGTTTTTAAAGGCAGTTCGGTCTACATTTAATTTCCTGCCTCCCTGAGTTCTGGAAGATGTTTTGGTAATTCTCTGCCTCTGCGTTTAATCCCTGAATAAACTGGTGCATGTCTGGTCAACTGGTCAGTCAGCGAGGTAAGGAAGGTTTGTAAATCCTTCAAAATAAAAGCGCAAATGTGAAAAGTATAACGCACCTCCACTCTGATTGTTGTCACCAGAATTGTTTTGATTATTTTACCAAGTCAAGAGCATTTCAGAAAATTATTAAAGTGTCATTTATTCTAAAGGTTCTGGAGCCTTTTATTATTTCCTGTAATGGCAGCATGTAAGAAGGATGTGGTGGTTTCTTACACCAATGAACAATTACTTATTTGTATCCTACTTTTTTCAACAAAAAAGAATTCCACACAGACTAAGGCTCAATTTATTTTCAGCTTTTTGAAGTCTTATTTAATTTAGCCAAAAACACATCATACTAAAGTTTATTTTTTTAACTTCTATATATATATATACAACAGGAAGTTGTTTGCATTGCTGTGAACTTGATGTTGCAGAGCAGCTGGTCACAGAGGTTGAATGAGAAGTTCGTGTTAGAAGGTTTTCTGCAGGGGAGAGTTGCTATGGCAGGATTTCTGCTCATCACTGTGCTTTTTTATCTGAACTGTGGCTCATTTGTTGTTGTTATAAGCAGACCTGCAGATGGCACAACCTCAAGGAGAGCCACTGTGGCTTTAAACACAGCTCTAACTTCAACTGAGAGCCTTTTTTCTGCAGGGAAACCCAATACCACTGAGGTTCCCACCGCAGGATTCACAACTAGGTATCGTAAGTCAATAAGCAAACCCACCACAGCTCCAGAAAGTCTGAGTGAAGCTGCTGGTAAAACAACTGAAAGAGAAGAAGAAGGTCCTCCAGAGTTGGGTGAGTGGACACAAACTGATATTTATTTCTGTTTTTCATTTTCTTTAATGCTGTTTAATCTCAAATTGATGACAAATTGTTAAATTCAAAGGGTTCTCCTTCATGGAAAAGCTTACATGAGAGCAAATGAACTCCACTGATTGTCCTTTGGTTTTACTGGTCATTACTTTTCCCTTAAGCAAAAAGCCTATGTGGTAAAGCAGTTTCAGTGTAAATGCATCATGGTGACACTGAAAGAGAACAAAGCAGCCAAAACTTTAATTCAATGTAAATTCTGCTTTGAAAGTTAGATGCAACAAACTGTCTACCAACTCTAATCATGGTCGCATTAATCACTGATGAAGCGACAGACTTTCAACAACAACTTGAAGCCACAGTTTTGTAGATACTCGGAGTGTAAAAGGACAGTGTTTTCATATCTGCGGTCGGAGAGTCATTGTCCGAGGGCTGGGGGAGGATGTTCCACATTCTGCAGACGGTGCAGTGAAACATTTTAGCCGTGTGTTTCCGCTGATGAAAACCAGATGTGCTGTGCAATGCCTGAGAGCAGAAAACAGAAGGCAACTCTTCTTAAAACCAGTCACATGTAATGTTGGTAATGCAGGAATATTCCACTGCACAGCGAGCAGATGCATATCCAGAGCATCTACTGCAGGGGTTGTTAGTTTGTTTATTGAGCTCGTTATTTAATTCAAGAAGGACAGTGCATGTTAACTGTCTCACAGACTTGGGGCACAGGGAGTAACATCTTGTTTGCTTTCTTGGCAAGAGTCATCTCACCCTCAAAAATTAAACCATACATTATTATTATAGCATGAAAAAATGATGGACAGCACCAAGAAACAGCTGGCCTTGTCTCCATAGTTAAATGTTTTTGAATTTTTAAATTTGATTGTTTGTGCAGGGCTTTTTCCCGTTTCTGTGTTAAAATAAGCAGACCAGTTCATTATTAATAGAAATATATGAGAGTCTCATCTAGTTCTCTGCAAGAGATTGAAATATAGCTATTTTCCTTGAAAGCAAAGCTCCATTGTAAAGTGTCCTGTCTAAAATATTGCATATTGATGTGGTATGAGGAATGCATGCCCTGTTGTGTATCAAATGGTTTGCTTTTTTATAGCAAAGAGGTCCACCAGAGGCATTAAGGTAGCAAAGAAGCCCAAAACGGTCCTGAAGAAACCCAAAGTCATCGGCAAGAAGCCAAATGCTGCTGAAAGAGCAAAACCCCAGGTCAAAAAAAGAGTGAGCCAATCAGTGGCCACAGAAACAGCCCCACGTATGTATCAGGGGTTAGCCCCAAAGTATACAGTATGCCCATCAGACAGGTTTGGTTGCTTTTTCCTGCTTGAAAGAGGTCAAGCTGTCAGGTCACACTCACACCAGGCAGCCACAAACCAAACTATTTCCTAAACTAGCTCAGATAAGAGCCATTTATGGGTTTAATATTGTGACAATCAAACTCAAGGCAGTGCTGAATGGAGGCATACTGTATATGTAAAGCCTGATGTATAACTGCTGTGTGTTACACTCGTTCAGTGCAAGCTCAAACTAAAGCCTGGCAGCAGCTTCCATCCACCTGCAGCTACTTTTAAAAACACAGGTATTCATGATACAAACGCAAAATTGATTCATTGAAGCCCTTAAAAAGAAGAAAGTGCAGACTCAGACTTTTGCTGAACTGCTCACAGATTTCACCTTTCTGCTTCTGCCAGTCTTCTTTATTTACATTGGGAACACGATAAGAGATGATGTATTGTACCATATACAATGAGTTTCCTCCTCCTTCACTTCAATTTGAAGAGTTTTATTATCTTCCTCTAGCTTCCTTTTACTCTTAGCGTCTCTTGATTTTTGTCCCTCATGTATGATTGAGCCGAACTTAGTCCCTGTAGTTAACACACATCACAGAATAGAAGTGTTTTGTAGTTACTAGTGTGATTATGCACAGTCTGGTTTCTGCCGTGTGCATATTCCCTTGTATATACAGTACATATCTCATATTTGTGTACTAGACTGGAAATCGTGCCAGCTGAGTAAGCGTGTGTGTGTATAGTGCATCTGTCTGCATAATTTGTGTGTACAGAGGGAATGATCGAAGGTTAGCTCAGTGGAGGCTGGCTAGAAATAAATGCTTAGTAGGCAAGCTGTCATGTCATGTCAAATCAGAGCCGATGTTCGTTAAAATCCATGCAGGCCTGTCAGACAGTGCTGGGGTGAGATTAGCAGTGAGTGATATGACAGAAAATGTTGCATGTTGAGAATAAGTACGTGTCAAACTTATAATATTGCCTCTTCCTGGTTGTTAGCGGAGGTGTTTTCATGCCTTCATTCATCAGCAGCATGATGCATAAGTTAATACGAGTGTGACTTGACTTGAACTTTAGAACAACAGGAAGCAGCAAAGAGCAAAGAGCAAGTCTGGGAAAAATGGGAAACCAGCACAGAGGTCAGATTCAGGGTCAGGAAAACATCTTCTATGGCTTCATTCATTTTAAATGAAAGATGAAATCTTTAGTGCTGGAGAACAATGAAAGACGCACAATAATGCTCTTCTACCTCTAGAAAAACTCCTGGTGGGATTTATTTACACAGTTAATCAGCTCAGTTGTGGATTCCTTTAATGTAGTCAAAGCTGAGTGTAATCCGGGCATCGTTGTGAGTTTGCCAGCTGTCTTTGGCTCCGCTTCAGAAGTTTGAGAATAAATTTGTGGTTTGGCAGGATTCCCGTGGTCAGCAGCAACAAAGACACATTTTGACTCACAAGCAACTCGAAGGAGATCCTACAGGAGTGCAAGGCAAAAGGGGGAAAGGGTCTTTACAGGAAATGCCATCAACATTTAGCATTCATTTATGCTACTTCTATATTCTGGCCCAACGCTTTTTAGCAGCTAATAAAGCTTCCTAAGAGGAGGAGGCGTTTTGAACCGAGCTGAACCCAGCAGACAATGAGAGTCTGTCCGAGGACTCACGGCTGCAGAGCCCGTGAACAGGTTTACAGAAACCTCAGTGCTTCAGCTTTCTCTGTTTTCTACCTGCTGCCTTTGACTTAATTTGTAAACCCATCAGGGTTGAAGACACTTGAACAAGTGAAAATCTTAAAAACATAAAAGAATAATAGTTATGCTTCCGCTCAGCGTTCGTACAGAGGGGTTCAGATTTGCCCACTAAAAAGGTCAACAATAATGATGAGCATTTCCAAATTCATCATACAAGCGATTTTTGTATGGAAGCATCTGCCTTTTTATCTAATCTGCTAAAAAAAAACGTGAAAAATGCTTTTGAGGGGTCAACTCTCAGCTTTTTATTCACGAGAAACGTGTGTGCATGTGTTCAGTAAAATATGTACAAGGCACGGTTATGTTTGTTTAAATGCAATGCATCCATGCGGCTGAATATTTTATACAATCACATATTGATGCAGGGCGTCAAAGCGCACTGAGCCACAAGTTCCTGGAAGTTTGATTTGAACATCTGCATTTTAAAATAATCTAACGTGCTTCAGTGTAAATAAGAAAACCCTTTTTTCCAACAGTGTGTTCTGTCTGATGGCACTAAATTATCAGAAAATGACAGTTCACAGATATTCTGTCTTTTAATAACGTTCTAAAAAAATCAGACTTCTACCTTTCGAACTCACACTTCTTCGAATTCACCCCTTCTCCTGTAATTTCATTCATAATTAAGTGAAATGACTGATAAAGCCCTGCTGGTTGTCTCAGAATGTCCTCCACTGGGTCTCGAGTCACTGAAGGTCAAAGACACACAGCTGAGGGCTTCGTCCTACAAGCGCCGAGGCCTGGGTCCCCACAGGGGTCGACTCAACATCCAGGTGACTGCGCAGAATTTAAAAAAAGATCCACCGCTGCACTTCAGGCTATACTTGCAGAAGCATCATAAACACTGTGCATTCCACTTGTGTGTGGCAGTCTGGAATAGAGGATGGAGATATCTATGATGGGGCCTGGTGTGCTCAGTACAGAGATAAGAAGCAGTGGCTGGAGGTTGACGCTCGACGGCTGACTCGCTTTACTGGTGTCATCCTGCAGGGGCGCAACTCCATCTGGAGGTCAGTGCTGGTGGGTTAGAAATCAGTAAGCCTGCTGGGAAACTGGTTTCAGGACAGAATGGAAGTATTGTTTCATTTTGAAGTCCAAGATAGTGTTCCCAAAGTCTGCCTACTGTGAGATGTTACTCAATGTTACTTAATTTAAGACACATAAAAGCAGGCTTTGCTCCGTCTTCAGTTTGTGCTCTTTTTCAGAAACCTGGTAATGTCTTGATTAAGTTAAAAAGTGTGTGTCATATCACATGTGCCATATTTACAACCCAGATGTGTGTTTTCTGTTCACAAACAGCTGGGACATTGTGCATACCTACAAGGTGCAGTTCAGCAATGACACACTGGTCTGGAAGCCATGTATGAACGGGACTGAAGAGGCTGTGAGTGAACACCCGAGCTCTGATCTTCCCTCTACTCTGTGTATACGTTTCACTTTCTAAGCTGGTTATAAAAGGAGTCACGAGGCCGTTCTTTGTCTCGGGTTTATCTGTTAAAGGTAACGGGTTAGCCTTTTGCATGTTTATGAAAGAATACAGGCCAAAATAATGTGAGCAAACTGATGTATCACTTGACTTTTAGGGATTTTATTTTTTTTTTGGGGGGGGGTGTTTTTCTTGTATTTGTGGAATAATTTTGCGTTATTCTTACTCCCACCACAGAAGCTTGAACCCACTTCATGGACAAAAAAAAGGAAAAGCCATTAGAGTTTAATTTACCCGCAAGCTGTTACCATCATTCCAACAAAGTCCTGTAAAGGAAAGTTTGAAAGTTATTGAAAACTCAAAAACTGGTTTAACTGTGCAGATTTGTTGGGGGTTGTTCTTTCCCCTGCTCTGTCTGGCATGTGTGACTCAGCCACAGCTGGCACGATGTGCCAGATGTGCTTTGTCCAACCTTTTTCTTTCTTTCTTTTTTTCCCCACGGGGCTTTTGAATTCAGGTGGTGAAAATCAGAGGAGATCAAAATATGACAAGCGTGCACAAACTGAAGTTAAAATTCACGGTTTGCAGTGATAGAGCAATGTGCTCATATTCAGTTATGAAAATAGTTTTTACAGTACAATTTTATATTTTTATTACTAAAAAAATCGTATTTGTATTATAGGTCGTTAACCTAAATGTGTCCTTGTGTCGCAGATATTTGAAGGAAACCAAGATGCAGAGACACCCGTCCTCGCCCTCTTCAACACTTCCAAAGTGGCACGCTATATTCGGATCAACCCACAGTCCTGGTACCAGAATGGGACGAAGGGGCACATCTGCCTGAGAGCTGAGGTGTTGGGCTGTGCACTCCCAGGTATGAGAGGCCACTAGCTGGAAATAGTTTTTTTACATTCATATAGATATAAGTATTTAATTAAAGTGACACACGTTTCCCATTTTACAGATCCAAACAGTATCTATCCATGGCAGACAGAGCCCACAGAGTCCAAAGACAAGCTGGACTTCAGACACCACAACTATAAGGAGATGAGAAAGGTGTTTGTTTTATATCCTGAACATTTTAATGTGTGTGTGGTCTGCTTGGTCTGACCAAAAGCAAATATACAGAGGTTTCATTCTGTTGAATGAACTGTGCTGCCACTACGAGCTGTCTGAATCTGACGGTCAGAAAACAAACAACCAAAGCAAACACAGGTCCACCTTCCCCAAACATAGCCAGAGGTCTGACATGGCTGATTTATGGGATGTAGATGTATGAAATGTTTATACTCCACTTCAGTGACAAGAAGTTTCTCTGTGCCATCTAACTTACTTTGTATGTGTATTTTATGCGTTCTTTGGCAGTTTTTTAACTTCAATTTCCTAAAAGAAGTGTTGGATAAATACTTCAGATGGTTCAAAGACACTCAGACTAAATGAGGAACCTTCAGATAATTAATTTCTAATAATCCATTTGTAAAATAATTTACCCCACATTTTTATACATATCATTTGTTTCCCGCTGAGATGGGTTGAAATGATGCACTTGAATTTTATCTGGGCATCATCTAAGCTTAACACACTTCCAATGAGGCTACAAAACAGTTGCCCTTTGAAATACTGTGTCAGTGAAACACGTTTTTTTTGTTTTGTTTTGTTTTAACAGCTGATGAAGTCAGTACAAGAGGAGTGCCCTGACATCACGCGCATCTACAGCATTGGGAAGAGCTATATGGGGCTGAAGCTTTATGTCATGGAGATCTCCGACAATCCAGGAAAACACGAGCTGGGTGAGACTTACAGAGAAATGTGAAAGCGGCAGGAGAGGGAAGCTTAACTCTAGGAAGAAAAGCTCATCAGTGAAATCATTTGGGGTTTTTTTTAACACAAATCAAAGCTTAATCTAGTCTTACTAGTTAGAAGGTTTCCGGTTTTAATCCCTGACTCCTCTAGTCTGGATGTCAGAGTATCCTTGTGCAACGCAAAAAAGCAGAAGACCCTAAATTCCCTGAGGATGGCAGTGGTGCTCTGTGCGTGTTCATGACGTCCACCTCCTCCTCACAGGTGTTTTTTAATTTACTTCTCAGAAGCTGAACTTCTTATTTCTAATTAGAAACATGGCACAAAGCCACAATCATTATTTACTTATTGAGAGCTTGGAACACTGTGAAGAGTCAGGGCTTTGGCTCTTTACTGGTTTAAATCTTATCTTAAACTCAGGATTTTCTCAGCTATCACTAGAAAATACTCCTGCAGATCAGCTGTTATGACATCTGGAGTTCCACAGGCGTTAATCATGGAGCCTGTTCTTTTGTCTCTTTGTACATGCTCCATCTAGGTCAAAGTATTCCTCAACATAATTTGCCTTTTCATTGATGTCTATAATATTTACAGTTTTATTTACCGTTTAATCTGGGCAGGCACTGTTTCATAAGAAAGCTCCAATCTAAAGCTTCAACTAAACCTTGAATCTTCAACATGGTGCTGTGCTGCCATGCCGCTTCTCCCCTAATGAGACAGTAAACTAAGAGGTCAGCAGGTCAGTATACTGGTTCTGACCGTGTCTTTCAGCCCTTCTTCAGATACAGTGCACTACTGTGTGAGACATAAACAGTCCAGAGTTCTCCCTCGTTTGCTTTAAGGTGTACAAATGTTTTCTTTGGCCTCATCGACTCAGCCCGCATGGCAGCAGAGTGGTAGGTAGGGTATTTCCCGCCAAAAAATCACTTCAGGTTGTTATGTTGAAGTCAGTCGGGGGAGGTTGGGGTCTGTTTGGGTTTAAATCTGTGCTCTTGTTTGGTTAACCACATCTTCTTCATTGTTCTTTTCTCTGATTTATTTTACGGTGCTGTTGATGATAAGGGTGGCTGTAGCTCAGGTGGCAGAGCAGGTCAGCCACTAATCTGAAGGTTGGTGGTTCGATCCCAGGCTGCCTCCTGGCGGCATGCCAAATATCCTTGGGCAAGATACTAACCCCGTGTTTGCCTACTGGTGGTGGTCAGAGGGCCCGGTGGCGCCAGTGTCCAGCAGCCTCGCCTCTGTCAGTGCGCCCCAGGGCAGCTGTGGCTACAATGTAGCTTGCCATCGCCAGTGTGTGAATGACTGAATGTAGTGTGAAGCGCTTTGGGGTCCTATACAAATGCAGGCCGTTTGCCATGATGGCTTTGTTGAAGCTGAGGTCATATTTATAGAATATGACCTTTAAACATAGTGTGAACAAGAAATTGAATGCAAATCTGCCCCCATACTCATCTTATACTTGGTCCCCTGGTATAATCCCAGAACACCACACTGGGAGGGGTGATGATATCTCCCCCCCGACCTGTCATCCTGGCTCCCCCTTGCCATAGCATGTGTGCTGCACCTCATCAATCTCTAGCTGTGAGAGCAGCATGAGGGGTCTAGCCTAGTACCCTTGCTGAATACAGATGCCCCAGGTGAGAGTCTAACTTGAAAGTCCCACTCCAGAGGCGTGTAGTCTTACCAATACGCTATCCAGCTGCTATTATACTATATATATATCTCTCTATAGGTTGGATGGATGGGTGAGCTTTAAATCTGTGCTTTAAAGTGTTTTAAATAGCCTCAGAGCCATTTTCATATTTAAAATATATTTGCTTACAGCACAGCTCGCTGTTTGAAAACTTTCTGAGTGTTATGTGCCGTATTTGTTGTTAGCAGTGAAGTGAGCTCAGAGTCCTCCTCATGAGCATTTCTCAGAATAACATGTGACATTTCAGAGATACCTGCCATTGAATGTGCAGTATGTGGCCCACTGATCTGTGCAACTCTGCATGTAAAACATCAAACTGCACGTGTATTAAAAGCTGTTGCATATGATATCCACTGCACATAAAGGATTTTGATGAGATTTGTGTTTAAATCTTTAAAGGCATTAACCAAATGACAAGTAAAAGTCTGGTATGAGCCAGCCTTCCCATCTCTGTGTTTGGCGCCCCCTGCAGGAGAACCAGAGTTCCGATATGTTGCAGGGATGCATGGAAACGAGGTGCTGGGACGAGAGCTCCTGCTAAATCTCATGCAGTACATCTGCCAGGAGTATAAACGGGGAGACCAGCGCATAGTGCACCTGGTCAAAGAGACCCGCATCCACCTTCTGCCCTCCATGAACCCCGATGGATATGAGATGGCTTTTAAAAAGGTGCAGGAAACTCCCCTGTCAGCTCTGAATGTCAGCACTAGACATGAGAGTAATAAATTACCAGAACTGAAAGGAGTTAATCCTGTTTTCTTTGACGTTCAGGGCTCAGAGCTGGCAGGCTGGTCGCTGGGACGTTACAGCTATGAAGGCATCGATATGAACCACAACTTTGCTGACCTCAACTCAGTGATGTGGACCGCCATCGAGCTGGAGACAGACCGGTCCAAACTCATCAACCACTATTTCCCCATCCCTGAACAGTACACCACCGAAGAAGCTTTTGTGAGACACACGAGTGACAAACATACATTTCACACACACGAAAAACATCTCCATCACCTGTTTTCCTGCCTCTCAATTTCATATTTTATTGTAGAATGATTTAAAACTTTGATACTTTAATGGCGTTTTAATCCTAACGGTTTAAACACGAGGGTGACAGGTCATAGTATTTTTACATCGATTCAGTCCTGAGAAAAGGCATCAGTAAAAACAACCTGTACACGTAGACCAGGGTCATGTGGAGGCTTTCAGAAGCAGGGATAGTTCAAACCAAACATGTCTAAATTTAACATTTTATTTTTAACTTTAAAATTCTCTGACTGTCTGGGTGATAAATAACGATTTTCAGTATGAATTAATTAATTAAAAAACCATTAAACAAATAAAAACATTTTTAAAAATGTAATTTAAAAAATTAAACTGGAAAATAGAAAGAAAAAGGAATTTTTTAAAATAAAAACAGATATTTTAAAGTTAGTTTTTCTAACAATAGGACAAAGTCCTTTTAATAAGCTTCCAGTTTTTCTTCCTGTAATTTTGTAGGTTTCACTCTTAGATTGTGATGAGTCATACCTAAATGTTTCTTATGGCTAATTTGTGCCTCCTTGTCTCCTCTTTCCTCCTGCCTGCGATCCCAAAGTTAATCTCAATACAACACATTGAAGGATGTCTTAATTCAAATGCATCTAGTGGGTAGAGGAAGAAAGGAGCTGCAGGAGGGTTATAATTGATGCTTCTTTGTTTCTTGTGGAACAAACAACAGCTAGAGCTTGTAAAACAGCTAAAAAGGTGGACAGATATCCACAGCATCATGTTTTCTGGGGATACCGTCCACTATCTACTGCCATTAAAATGTCACCTAAAACAGAGTCGAGTTTACCCTGATTGCAAGTTTTAACAAACTCGCCACCTTTAACATCAGGTGGCGTCAGAGACCCGAGCTGTCATCAGCTGGATGCAGAACATCCCATTTGTTCTGGGTGCCAACCTCCACGGTGGAGAGCTGGTGGTCACCTACCCATACGACATGACACGGGACTGGGCGCCTCGTGAGCACACGCCCACCGCTGATGAGAGCTTCTTCCGCTGGTTGGCGGTAGTGTACGCCAGCACCAATCAGGTGACTGCTCCTTCCACGCTCTTAAACTACAAAACACCTTAAAGAAAGTGAGTGAACAGTGTACTTTTACACGTAATATAAAACAGGTGATGTCCAACCATGACCGCCGGCCGTGCCACAACAAGGACTTCCTGAGATACAACAACATCATCAATGGAGCCGACTGGCACAATGTGCCTGGAAGTAAGAACGAGTGTTTTTAAAGTCAGATTTAAAGCTTAAATCTCTGTTCTGTTTCTTAAATTAACATTTAATTTTTATTCTGTTTATCTCCTTTATCAGCTTACAAGACAAAATTAATACCATCAGAATCTGCAGACAGATGTGACCTTAGCTCTAACTTTTTCACTACCTAAAATTACTTATGCATTACTAGGTTACTTTCAGTCTGCTTAAATTTAATAATAGTATAATCATTTCTTTGTTACCTGTGAAAAACTGATTTGTTACCCTGTTAATCTGGTGCGCCTACCTTTAAGTCAGGGCTCTCGAACTCCAGGCCTCGAGGGCCAGTGTCCTGCAGGTTTTAGATGTGTCCTTGATCCAACACAGCTGATTTAAATGGCTAAACAACCTCCGCAACATGTCTTGTTGAGGTAATGAATCAAATGAACTAATCATTTGATTCAGGTGATTTGATTCATTTGATTTAGTGTGTGTTGACCCAGGGTGGTATCTAAAACCTGCAGGACACTGGCCCTCGAGGTCTGGAGTTCGAGACCCCGACTTTCAGTATATGTAGGTAAATATAACTGCACTTAATTTTCATTTATTTACAGAGGAATTAAGGCCTTTGTCATGGGCTGTATTACAAAGTGCTGCTGTCAAAATATTAAAAGTGTTTTTCAGCTTGCTAACAAACCTGGTTGCTCTGAAACTGATGGTATACATATGCACACCTATTTAAAAGTAAATAAGATGCTTTGGGCGAAATAGGGGAGACTAAATTGATAAAGACGATATTATACAACCTCTGTACCCTTAATGACAGGTTTTGACACCTATGTATTAGTAAAGACGTAGTTTGACAAACATTAGAATAGGTCACAGTTTTTTCCAAGGTCCCTAGTAAGTAGGGATGGGTATCGTTTAGGTTTTATCCGATACCGGTGCCAAACCGGTACTTTTGAAAGGGTGCCGGTGCTTAAACGGTGCTCAAACCGGTGTTTAAAGAATGGAGAACACAAAATTGGTCCAAAAACCTCTCATGTTTAACTGTTTTCCACTTTTTCTTTGGTCATTTTAGCCTTTTTGGCTAGGGTGAAGGGAGTATCTGTCATCAAACAAGAAGACAGCAGCATGTAACTACAACGGTGTTTGCTAGTTGCCATCATGGCACTGGATACCGGTACCCATCCCTACTAGTAAGATTTACAGGCGCAGATCACCCTCACTAGCTTCATTTTGTTCTGAAAGCAGAGCTGAAATATGACTGAAACCTCTCGGGTCAGAACAGATAAACTAGGGTTTCTCCTAGCAGGTGACCAAAGATGTGTTTGATTTAGCTGAACATGACTATGTCTTTAAAAACATAAACTCAACACCAGAAAAACCTCAGCACAAAACATAACTTGGATTGAATAAATAAAGTTTGTCATATTTTTCTTTTTTACTTTCAGGTATGAATGACTTCAGCTATCTGCACACCAACTGCTTCGAGGTGACTGTGGAGTTGTCCTGTGATAAATTTCCTCACGCCAGCGAACTTCCCATCGAGTGGGAAAACAACAGGGAGTCTCTGCTGACTTACATGGAGCAGGTATATTACTTATAGGTTTAGTTTATGAACGGCTTGATTATCATTTTATTTTATTTTTTTAAAGGCTGTGTTTATTTTAGGTGCATCGTGGTATTAAGGGTGTGGTTCGCGACAAGGATACGGGGGCTGGAATAGCAGACGCCGTTATCAAAGTCGATGACATTAATCATCACATTAGATCAGGTACATTTTTATTTCACGTCAGATATTGAATCAGTTTTGGTGGTAAGAATAACAGAAGCAACTAAACATCAATAGCCTGTCAATAGATTCTGGACATTTTTAATTATTTCTTTATCATGATGTTAAGTGGAAATCTGATAACGTGATAAAATGTTGGCCCTTTTTGCATGTTTTATAATAAAGGAAAAAAATAAGGTTTTCTGGATGTTTGTGTATACTGTGATAGTCCACTGCACTGATACTTTTCCTCATGCCACCTTCTGGTATTTCCTTTCTGCAGTGGCCGATGGCGATTACTGGCGGTTGCTGAACCCCGGCGAGTATCGGGTGACGGCCACCGCAGAGGGCTACTTCCCCTCCTCCCGCACCTGCCAGGTCATGTATGACCACTACCCCACAATCTGTGATTTCCGCCTCACTAAGATGCCCAAAGAGAGGCTGAAGGAGCTTTTGATGAAGGGAGGGAAACTTCCCAAAGACCTGCAGCTCAGGCTGCGGCAGCTACGCATGCGGAAGCTGCGTGTCACCACCAAGGCAATCAACCGGAGACGCGCTGCTGCTGCAAAACGGGCAAAGAGGGTGTGATAATGATCGTGATCAAAGCGAGAACAAAGCAGGACTTGGTTCAAAGACCCACCTTCGCAGGATTCACACATTAGAAATGCTTTTATCTTCTGCTGTGGAGCAGCAGAGCAACTAAGGAAAAAGTCTGCAGCGAAAGCCACATTAATTATTCTGATTTCTGGGGAAAAAAATGTATGTGATGTCATATTGTTTTCTTTGAGCTCAAGAGAATGAACACATTTTATAAGAGAAGTCAATAATTGAGTCCTTCTTTATTACACGATTAGTATTTGACCTTACAGTTAAAAATTAAAAACAAAACTAATTCACTTCAGAACACTGAGCTTCCACTTGACACCGTTTCTCATCTTTGGAGCGGTCGGGACCTCGGCGTCTACGGAGGGGAAAAGATGGGAAACAATAAGAGAAAAATTTAATATTTATCTGACTAAAAAGGTGAAACTAAGGAGAAGAGAAGTGACTGGCTAAAGAAACAAATTGTGCTGACCTTGCTGTGAAGCTGCTGGTCTCTGCTGCTGTTGGAAAGAAGCCATGATGCTGTTTGCCGTGGAGTTTGGCCCAGTGAGCTGCAGAGCAGGAAAAGTTTAAGATTTATTTTTGGCCTTTGTCATTTTTATGACAGGTCAGTGGAGTGGGCAGGAAAGGAGGGAATGACGTTAAGGAAAAGGCCCACACTCATGCCGGTAGGACATGTCCACAATACCTTGCCTAGGTGACATCACAGTCAGATGCCAAACCAACTCATCTGGCTCCTTCGATGTGGAGGAGTAACGACTCGACTCTGTGTCCCTCCCAAATGATTTAAACCCTCACTCTAAAGGAGAGGCCAGCTCATAGCAATAAGTCAGATATGTCATACTTCTGAAGAACCTCCTGAAGAAACTACCACAGATTCCTCCGAGAAACATGTTTGAATTCTTTCTCAGTGACTGCAAAACACATGTCGACTGGTTGGGCAACTCCTACACACCCCAAATATCCTCAGGAGGCTAAAGAGCTGGTCCAGCGGTCCACAATCAGGAAGAAAACCTGAATCTGATGTTCGACTAATGGAGAGACCTCTCCAGTACCCTGCCATACATCTTCCCAGGAAGGCTGAATAGTGCAAACCCCCCAAATAGTGTACCCTTATCCCAGGCAGGGTGACCAGCTCCCTTTATTTGTTCTCTTTCATAAAAGGTCCTTTTAGTGTATTTAGGATTCATGTAAGTTCATGTAAATTCATGTAAGATAGATCTTTAGATCCATACTAATGCACAAAGCCAAATGTGCAGAAAGACTGTTAAAGACAATGATAAGAACTATATTTACCGGGGCTTGGCTGGTCTGCAGGCCTTCAGGCCACACCTCAGGAACTGCTGCCTCCATCATCTGCAGAGCTTCATCGTAGGTCAGCTGCAGCTTTTCTGCCTGTTTGTCAAACTGGAACAGCACCAACACCTTCAGCAGGTTGTGGACTTCCTCTGTCAGGGGGAATTAACAAATAAGGTTTCACCTAGATGGATGTAACATCACTGAAGGGCACAGTAACTTATACAAGTCTTGAATTCTGTATTAAAACAAGACGTGTGCATGTGAGCAGTAAAACTTTTCTACTTACTATGTTTAAATTGCACACCAAGTCAGACCAGGAATTAATCTTTTGATGTCGAGTTCAAACAAGAGGAATGATTATAAAGAAAAGCCTTGTGAAGGGGAGCAGCACTAAATGTGGACCAACAACTGTTTGCTGATGTTTTTGTTCCATAGTCGTACCTCTCATTTTGTCCACAGTAGTGATGATCTCAGCCAGGGCGAACATCAGTGCTCTGTCCTCCATTGGGCTTCCTTCCTTCAAGCTGAGCTTCTTTCTCTCTGCTTTCCGCCGGTTCTTCGATGATCTCCTGCGAGCACGTTGACAAACATTCCATCAGTAACAAAGCTGAAGTATTTTCCAGCTGGGCTACGCTTGACAAACTCTTAAGGTGGAAGCGGCTGGCTTACGAGGAGATGCGGGAGTTACTGTGAGAGTATTTGGAATTGGTCATCACACTGCTGGCTTCAGAGTAAAGCTCAGCGTCAGCACAGTCTGGACCGTCTTCGTCTGGTGAGGCGGACAAAAGGTCGGGTCACAACACGTTCACGTTAGATAACACAAAAACCGCTAATTCAGTCCGATTCTCACCGAGCATGTCCAGTCTGGCTTTCTCTTTCTGCTCTCGAACCACAGCCAGGCGGGTCTTGTGTCGGGTGAAAGTCCCAACCTGAGCCTCCAGGAAGGAGGTTTGGGTGTTTACAGCTGATGGAAAACATCAACATGCTAAGACTATGCCCTCTTTGTATGGCTGCCCTCTTTCTTAGTAGCATGGTTCAATAAAATAAGAGACTGAACTTCTCTTACCTTCTAATATGGCGGGTTTCAGGTTGGTTTCAGTGATGTCCTGTCTGTTGTGCATGTAAATCTGAGGCAGGCAGAGGAAATATTTGTGTTCTATTGTGTAAAAAGAAAGGTGAAGGCAAAGTGAAAAGGCCCAAGAGATGGCAGTTTATTTACTGACCAATCGGAGCGCCTCCTCCCAGGATGCCCCAGTGATTAGAGCTAAGATGGCTTCCTCACAGTCCTGTGGGAACAAAGGAAAATCAGGCATTCAGACCTTGGCTAGCAACTGCAGGCAGGAAGTGCTACATGATGATCTTTAGCTGTATCAGAATTTCTCAGGTTGGTCATGGCTGCAGAAGAGCTTACTTTAGCATACTGGTCCAACAGCAGAGCAGCTTCTGAGTAGCGCCTCTGTTCATTCAGCTTCTCTACAAAGGAACAAAGCAGAAACATTCACTGGAAATATAATCCAGCAGCGATGTGGCTTCTTGACTTTCCACTTAATCTCCAGGTCACATGACCACCTGTTCTTATGATTACCTGCCAGGTCTCTGGCCAGCAGAGCTAACTGGTCGGGTGGTAGCGGTATCTGCTGCGCCACGCAGATGGCGTTCCTCCAGCTGGAGCTGGTGGCAAAAGCTTGCAGGGCCCGTGCTGGCTCTCCACATCGCCAAAGGAGCAGGCCGGCCTGCTCCGCCTGCTGCTGCTCCACCAGGTGCTCGGCGTAGGCGCAGCTCAGTGTCTTGAGGTCAAAGAGCAAAGTGTCAAAATTAACTAGCATATAAACACAAGACCGGGTGAACAGGTGAGCGCTTTCTACGGGTGAATTTATGTGTGTGACCTTATTCACAGCGTAAAGTGCCACAGTGAGATTTGAAATGAGGGTTGATTATCGAAGAATGTAAAATAAATTCTCTATTTATATTTGTGTTAATTTCATCCATTACACTTTGCTCGGTGCCTTTTTATGCTTAAAAATGTTTTTAAGACATTTGTAGTCTGATTTCTCTTCTTTAAATTACCTCTAATAATAAAATAAAAACTTTTTAAAATTGTTCTCCTTTTCTTTAAATTAAGAAAAAACTTTTATATTTAATGTCTTAAGATCTGTCCAGCTTTCATCCAAAAGGCTTCGGTGTCTTTAACTCAAACTGAACCTCACGTAACCCAAGACGTGGCTCACTGCAGTCACAGACGCCACGGTGTGATGTGAGTGTGGGCCAAATCGCCTGGTAAAGCATCTCAAGTCTGTGTTATACTTCAACACCATCAGCTGGTGTTGAAGACCACCACCTCTGTTTGATGATGGTCAATCACAGTGGATCTACATGGCCTCTTTTGCTTAAACCACGTGTCGTGTCTACTCAGTCCAAAATGTAAACATCTGCACTTAAAGGAAAGAGGAGAGTACAGCTGAGTCCTGGGCCTCATGTTGTGCCGTGGCTGTTCAGTCTCTCCTATGTAAAAGGTCCAAACGCTCCTCCCTGCACTGCACAGCATACAAGGGGACAACCCTGCAAGGGGTTAAATACCTGAGAGTCAGTGTTTACAGCTGTATGAGGTGAAATGTTTCAAATGTTTCACTCCATCCAGATCTGTGGATGACTGAGAACACAACACTGACAAATTTCACATTTAACAAATTATCTTTTAAAAAACTTGAGTCTGGGAAAAACAAGCACAATCTCAACAAAATGCCTCAGTTTTCCCACATCCATCCAGTCATTACAAAGAAATTCCACTAGTAAATCAAAGAGCCCCATCAGCACGGCTCTTTTGGGTTTAACCACTTGACTTTGGTGTGGCATGGCAGACAATGTGGGATGTCTTTGTCAGACAAAAGGCTGTAAAACTGACAAAGAATCAGACCTCTGGCCTGGAAACAATAACAGCTCAGAAAGCCTCTTTCATCGTGATTTAGCCTTGATGATTTTTATGCCATTTTATTTTCCATTTTTTCTGCAAAACTATCCTCGGGGCCAGATTAAGCCCTTCTGTGGGTGTGTGTTTGTCATTCCTGGTATTAGTGATTTGAAAAACTATGATCAGTGTCATGAATGCATGTGTCATGTTGCAGTGTTTGGGTTCAGCTCGACACGGACCTGAAACAGTCCTGAGCTGTGTGCGTACCTTGTAGTGAGCGCTGTCTGCTGAGTACAGTCTCAGAGCTTCACTGTAGAGCTTCTGTTCCTTCACGAGCTGCAGAGCTTCAGGAAAATGTTCCTCTCCTGTACAAAAACACTCATCATGTAACTTAAAAAGATTCTGGCAGAGTTTCCAAAAACAGCAACTCTCATAAGACCAAGCTGACAGGCACAAGCGGACTGACCACACTTGCTGAGATGGTGCAGGGCCTTTCTGTAGCGCTTCAGGTGTTTGTCGATGGTGTAGCGCTGGTAGTTTGGCTCCAGGCTCTTCAGCATGTTCAAGAAAGGCAGGTACTCTTTGGGGTCCTGCAGCGATTGAGGAGATAGCAACATGAATCAGCTGTATCCTTACTCTATACACAATGTGAAAGATTAACCTTTCTGTTGCTGCACAAAAAATAAAGATCTCAAAACTTTGGACATGGAAAAGTCTTTAATTCACACCAAATTTACTGATACTCTTTCCCCTGATTACACCACAGGCTCTCAGAGCATTAAAGTCTCCTGTTTAATGTTTGAAAAATATATATATCAAATGGTCTATCATTATTAGAAATAATGTAAAACGTATTTTAAATAACACATCCTGATGATCCACTAACTTATTTACTGATCTCACTATCAACGATTCTGTATAAAGTATATAGTATATCATGGCACTGAGGTAAAGTCTGGTGGTTCCTCTTCCCCTACAGTCTCCTACCTTCTGGGATTTCTCCGCCACCATGAGTACGAGGTCAAAGTCGTATGTTCCCAGCGAGTAGTCATAAAGGTCGTTGACATTGACGAGGAAGAGGAGGTACTTTAACGCCTCCTCAGCACTCACAGCACCAGGAGCTTTAGGAGGGTTCTCTAAATAGGAATGCACACACAGAGCACTGAGTGAAGGATCAGAGCAAGTACAGACAGAAAGGTCATCGATGGGTCTAAGGTGTGCTCACCTCGAAGCTCGTGGACCTTCTGCAGAGCAATTTCCAGCTCAGGAACAGTCTTCTTCACATGAGCAGTAAGGATGGACAGACAGAACCTGAAAGGAGAATTGTTTTATGTCCCACTGCTCCCATCAAATGATCCAATTACTGAACATTTCTAATCCTTCCTAGTTTTACTTTCAGCTATTTTAAGATCGCAAATAGTACAGTTTGTTACATTAATATGTTTACTATCATTTAAGAAAAAAAAGATTTCACTGACTTGTTTGGATCCATTGATTCCATGACACTCCGTAAAGCATCACACACCACGTCCACTTTCTTCTGCTTCGAGGCAGGCTGAGGCTGGACCGGGCTACTTTCAGAACGGGGGTACATACTACCGGTCGTATCCTCCTCTCTGAGTAAAAAACGGAAGAAAATTTTTTTTTTTTTTGTTTAAATAAAAATAAAAAACAAACTGCAACCTTCAGGGATTAAAGATCGAAACAAATGCACAAATAATAAGAAACTGCAGTTCCTAAAATGTCCACTTGAGGCTCCAGCAGTGAGTCAGTCCCCATAGACGCCCATGTTAAAATCTCTTTACAGCAGAAATAAACATGTTTACAGCCTGATACAAAACTGTTTTGATCCAGGCATCCATCTTTTCACGTATAGCCAATTTACAGTCACCAGTTAAACCAATATGCAAGTCTATGGGCTGTGGGAGGGAACTGGAGTGCCCGGAGAAAACCCACAAACAAAGGATCTAACAAATAATATGACTCAATGGGAACGAACATCCAATATTTTCAGCTTTATTAAATTCTAGTATTTTAATTAATCAGTTAGTACTAATTAGCAGGCATCTGTTTCTATGCACTGCACCAATACTAAACATTCTTTTCCAATAGGATAACTTGTGGCTGAAATGTTGATGCCAAGTCTTTAAAATGCAGTAAAAACAGCAGTTTTTAAAAACAGCAGGTGATGTCACACCATACAGTCATTTTTCTTTTAAGGTGAGAATGTATTCCTTTGACCTCTTTGAAAAGTCTTACTTGAGTTCAGTGAGGAAGAGGTTGATGTGGTTGATGGAGCTGAGCTGTTTGATGAAGGTCTCTATGTTCTCCAGGAAAGCCTTTGAAGAAAAATAACATTGTTTTTACTCATTCACAGCCTTGTTATAGCTTAGAAACATCCACCCATCCATCCATCTTTCAGTGTCTATGCACAGAAACCTCCTGCAGCTTCTCTGGCTTTGCAATATATTCACATCACTTTTGGTGACTAATAGTAGATATTACTATAAACTTTAGCTTCATTTTAAATAAACAGCCTGCCCTGAACATTAAAGGAAAATAAAAAGTTATAAAACTACACATAAAGACGCAGAACAAACCTTTGGGTTGTGATCATAAATGAAGTTCAGGTTGATCCTCAGCTTCCTCATGCATTCAAAGGCGTCTCTGAATTTCAAACTGGTTATAAAAAAAACAAGTTGAATGTTTTCAGTCTTAACACATTATTTATAAGATTTAATTAATTAATTTAAAGGGTTTTAAAAAAAGGTAATGGAACAGATCATCACAGCCTGGGAGCAGAAGGTTGTTGCTGAGATTTCGGCTACAGTATTTAGAGGTGTGATGTCTGGTTCTCAAACTTTTTGGAAGCGTAGACAGGGAGACATTTTTAAAAGCTCTTCCTCAGAAATGTCAGGTGCACATATGTTTACAGTCATTTGTACTCTCAGATCCCGCATGAACTGTGTACTAAAACTTTCTAAATTCTTCCAACTGTTTCATAGCAACAAACAGAAATAACTTTGAATTTTAGCCATAAACAGAATATATTTTAAAGATAAACTCCATGAATAAAAAGGACCCAAAATTTTAAAAAGAAGGCCATCATCTACGCAAACACGTCTCATTTGTATGATTTAGTGTAAAATGTTTAGTCTTGGCTCTGGATATCAGAACCTTAATGTTCTCTGAAAGAACATAACAAGACGATCTCAAACGCACCTATCCAGCCACTTCCTGAGCTGAGCCAGCACCAGCGCTCTGTGATGTATGGTCTCCAAATTCCCACGAGGCATCTGGATGGACACAATTTAAATCAAAATCCCGGTCCCCACACATTTGAAGGCATTTTTGACAGTCAAAATATGGTTTTAGTGGCAGGGTTACAATTAGATTATGGTTAGGTTTAGGGTAAGGGTTAGGCATTCATTTTTGATGGTTAGGGTAAGGGGCTAGGGAAACCATTATGTCAATGAAGGTCCTCACTAAGATAGCTGAACGGGCTTTTGTGTGTGTGTGTGTGTGTGTGTGTGTGTGTGTGACCTGCAGAATCACTCTGGTGTCTTGTGGCACCACAGTGACGATCCTGGATCCTCTCTCCACTCGTCTAAGTGTCTCATCATTCTGATCATTCTGACCGCCATCGGAGGCTAGAGCTGCCTGCAACCCTGTGGGGTCAAAGTTCACTCAGCTCACCATCACTATTACACACAAAGAAAGAAGACCTTGCTCAGTAAATGAAAAACATTTATGTCCAAGCTACAGTGAGCTGTAAATGACCAAGCTACTCACTTCTTCTTTATGGAAGAGCCCAGAAACCCATTTGAGTGTATTGGTGATTCATTCTTACAGTCAATAGCCAGAGCTCACGGCTGTAGGTGAACATTTATGTGTGATCCATGTAGAAACATGGATCACACATAACATGGATCATAGATCAAACAGATGGAGTAAATTTCTAGCTCAGCTCCCTCTTCACTACAACAGACCAGTATAGCATCTGTACTACAGACTGATCGCCCACTCTGCTTTTCCCTCAGTTAAGAAAATAAGACCTCAAAGATACTAAAACTCCTCCACCTGTGGAAACAAATCATACTTGACCCACAGTGGGCTCTTTCCCAACTAAAAACCATGACGATTACGATGCACAGTTAGCAGGGATTTATGCTTCAGCGGGAAATCTACGCTGTAACCTGACGTGCACCTCTTGAGAAATATTACTACACTCTGGGTCAGCGCAGCCCACAACTACAGTGATGAGCCTGTTCAGTGCAATTCATCCTGATCCTGCACATTTCCCGCTACTTTTTCACTGCAGTTTTTGAATTTTTCAATAAGAGATTAACGATCATCACAACAGAATAAGAAAAGAAAATTATAGCATCAATATAAAGACTCACAAATGTCAGCAGATTCCTGCTAAAAAGATCAGAATTGATGTGAGGGAATGTACAAAGAAGGGGAAAAACCTGAGGGACAAATATGTCTGCCTTAAAAAAGAAAAACTGCACAAAGCAAATGGAGTGGACCCAGGAAGGGAAAAAACAAAATTAAAGGAAAAAAACAAACAAACAGCATTTTATTTGTTTTTAATTGGATGGTACTGTATATAAAACACTAGAAAAAGACCACATGATAATTAGGCCTTAGCCTCCCTGGGACAAGGTTGCGACTGGAGCCTAAAGGGCAAGTGTCTGGAGTCTAATACCCAAAAGGTTTCTGAGCGCATAGAAGTGTTCAGTCCCCTCACTTCCAACCGTCCCCCAGCCTCAGTAAACATTTACTGACAGATTTATGAGCTCAAAGCACTATTTTCAAGTTCATTTAGTAAATATGGTCCTTGTTACATAAACCATAGTGTGATCACACAGCCAGTGTGCAATGTTAAAACACCAAGATGATGACACTGAAAACACTCAGAGGCTTCTATCCACCAGGTCATGAACCATCATGATTGTTACTTTCACACCTGGTCTCTAAGGCCTATTAAGAGGAGGAAAAATCCCACCTTTCACTGTGAGCGTGCTCAGCTGGAGGCATCGGCAGGTGTGTGAGTGCGTGGTGACGAGGAGGAAGTCGTTGCAAATCGCAAAGGAAGAAACACTAGAGGCGAGCTGAAAGTAAGCAGAGACAAATGCACATATTTCTAATAAGCTCTGCTGCTTCTTCACTGCCAATGAAACAAGAAAGAAAAATGCAGACCTCTGAGTCTCCAGCATATAGGTGAGATCTCTCCGTCAAGCCGAGCAGATATTCCTGAGGATGAAAAGCAAAAGCATACATGAGCATCAGGCCTGCAGACTAGAACTTAGAGACAATTACTCATGTAATTAATTTATGCTGGTGAGTTTCTACCTCTCCGCCGATGCTGCAGAGGGCCATCTGGACACAGGGAACAGGAAAGTTGATGCTACAGCCACTGGAGTCTTGCCAGTCCTCCACTGATGGCTCTTGACAATCTACACAGAAATATACAGAAATAAAACATTTATTCCTGTAAACTGATACAGCTTCCTTACATGTACAACAAGCTTCAAAGGAAAGTATCAACATGTCAGAAAAATGAAAAAAGGAAAATTAACCCCCCACCCCATGGATCAGTTGCTAAAACGCATGAATAAAGGTACGTTTGCTGACCCCAGATCAGTTTCCTGATCCGTCCATCCTCCAGCTGCAGGGCCACAGTTCCTGTCTGAGAGGAATGAACCACACTGACCACAACACCGTCCACTTCCACCTCAGACCTGAGGCAGAAAAATCACTATTAGAAAGATTAATTGTTAATGACATCTGTGACACGCTACAAGCTTTACGGGGCTGCAGGAGGTTTCTTAGTTTGCAGACCTGACAGTGAGGGTATCACCAGCATCCTGACTGGGGCGGAGCATCAGCAGGGTGGAGGAGGTTGGCAGCAGACCAGGACTGACACCCAAAAACAGCTCATCCTGCAGCCACAGCAGCTGCCGCAGAGCCAGAGGAACATCCTGAAGAACTGCCGGTCTACAGGAGGGAAAAAAATCTGGGGAAACTGTAGAAACAGCCTAATCAGGTGAAGAAAATGAGAATGTGTGTCTGAAGACTGTGTTACCTGAAGGACTTCTGCAGGATGAGAGGATGAGACACAACCCTGAACCCATCTGCCAATTTGTTTGATTTTTCTCCTGAATCTGGAATCATGCAGGAAGATAAAGTCATGTTTATGAGACAAAAAAATTTAAGACACAGTCACATAGGTCTTCTTCTAGCCACAAAACTTTAAGTATTATGATTTTTTCTTTTAAGTAGGTTGTATTTTCACTTAAATTTAGAAGTTTCATTTTTATTTCAGAAGTAAACGCTCTCTGGTTTTAACATCCGGTAAACATCGCTTTTATGCATTTGATGAATAGATTTTAAAAGGTGTTACATTCTAAAACTACATGAATCTATAAACTTCAACTTTTTTTCTGAAGGAAAATTAATAAAATGGTAAATGGCCTGTATTTATATAGCGCTTTACTAGTCCCTAAGGACCCCAAAGCGCTTTACGTATCCAGTCATCCACCCATTCACACACACATTCACACACTTAGATTAATTTGTTTTTATTAAGCCACCTTGGGTGTAGACTGAAATCTGTCCATCGGCGGTGAATGCTGCCAGTTGATTGGTTCCCTCAGGCTGGCACAGAAAGGTCACCTGGTTAACTGGGGATTTTAACTGGAGCTCGAAGGAACACATGGGAGGAGGAACCACACACTGCCGGAAGGTCGTCACCAAGATTTTTTCTGAGGGGATTTTGGTAAATCTTAACACCATACTGGAATAAATCTACAACTGAGCACCCTCTCATCTTTCATTGACCCTTACCTCCATCAATCACAGCCACGCTGGCGTTGTCAGTGGCGTCCAGTCCAGTGCTCCGTTCTGTTGTCCAGCCCCAGTCGTAGGTGATACTGGTCCAGCTCCGGTTCACCACATGGAGCCGTAGGGGGCGCTCCGGGTCCCAGCAGACACAAACTGGCACCTTCTGAGGGTCTGGTCCAAACTCCAGGCTCTGCTTCAGATACCAGTGGTAGTTTGCCACTGTCCACAGCTGGACTGCAGAGCGAAGACACTTTTTTTGTTTCCTGATTTTCTGACTGACTACAACATGCAACACTCTCCACATTAACGGTATTTTTCCTGTTCCTGCTTGTTAACAAAAATGAGCTTGCAGCTGGTGGCATCTGTGGCAGACAGTTCACTAAATCTGATGGTGAACTTACTGTAAGCGTTGACCTGTCCATCCTCTCCAGCACTCATGTCCTCCAACCAGACGACTAAAACAGCGGAGTCACTGTTCCACAGGAGCTCCTTCACCTAAAAACACAAACACAGTGCAATGATCTGATTAAACTCTCCACTGGATCAGAAGCTGCAGTGTTCGTGCAGAAAGAGTGATTTCGATGAGCATGCCTTGGCTTGGGCTTTACTGAGCGGCAAAGCGAAGTCTCCATGCAGCAGCCCATTCTTCTCCATGAACACCACGCTGTGCTTGTTGGGATGGCGCTGAGTGCTTGCTATCAGGCTGCCTGAAGGTCTGAAGCAGACAACAATAAGTGTGCTTCAGATTTATAAAAGTTCTCCAGAGAGAGAAAGGGGGAAAACTAATGAACTAACTTACTTCCAGCAGAGCACCTGCTCCAGGCCGTTGATGGGCTCGCTGGTGGCTTGCAGGACACCCTCCCTGTTCCAGACTCTGACCTTCCTGGCTCCAGTTTGGGGACAGATGGCACTGACAGCAAAAAGTTGCCCGTCCCCTCGCCACGTCACCCGTGGCCTGTGGTCGTCCCATGATACAGCAGGTTGCACCTCCTGCAGGCACATGATCAAATCATCAACTTGACTTTACAGTTTCTTTTTATAAACTCAAATATTTGAGTAATTAAAAGGGACCTGGATCTTCCTCTGTGCTGCCTGTTTGCCCTCTGAGCCATGAAACTGAGTCTCCTTCTTCCCCCAGCCCACGGTGATGAACTTCCCTGCAAAACAAACTTATGTGGGTGAGCACATCACCGTCTGGTGAACCTGAGTAGCTCCTGATACTCAGCTGGGAGACCACTAATTTTTTTAGAGTCACTGTACCTTCACCAAAATCGTCCTGGTGGATTCCAACCTCTGTGATCGGCTCAAAGTCTTTAGTCATCATGATGATCGTTTCCTGGCCTGTGAACACAAAACACTAGTGACTCAACCACAACACCTATAACTGTGTGTGATCAATAATTACCTAAGCTATGATGTGTCACAAAATAAAAAAAATAAAAAAAACTCCAAATATTGAACATTCCATCACAGATGAACTTTTCTTCATCTGTGATGGTTTCTAATCTAAGAAATATTGCTCAATATGGAAATCATCAGCATTTCTGATGATTATATAACATACTGACCAGTAGTGAGAATCACAAGCTCTTCATCAGGACTCCAGCTCATCGAGGTGAGGCCCCTATCAACACTGCCGACGCACTCCAGCTGTGGATCAGAGCACACTTGCTGAGGACCCCGATTGTCCTAACTTCTTTCCCCCTGATCATAACCAGAGCTTGAACCTAACTTCAGATTTTTTGGGGGACACAAGTTTTAAAAATCTGTCTGACTTTGAGCATTACTAACCTGGCAGGTGTTGAGGTTAAAGAGGACGACATCACCACCTGCTGTGGCCAAACATGCAGACTCCAGTTCAGCCAGGTCCTGAAGTCCGACCACAACCCCGCTGCCGTCCTCTGGAAGGAAACCGTCTGCTGTCAAAGAGGCTTCACTGATAACCTGCCGAAGAAAAACGGAGAAGAGCTGAAAGCTTATAAGAAAGACGCCCTGTTCAAGTCCCAAACAGAACAGGTATGAAGAAATTCCAGGTGCACCTTGAGGCAAACATATGTTACACTTAAATATTCAAATTTGGACACTTGAAACACATCCGTCTCCTCACTGAATCACGCTAAACTACACCCTGTTGAGTATTAACAGCACTTCATAGTATTTCCAGTGTGTTAGTGTTACATCATCGCTTCTCACCTGGCCTGTCCGGGGGTCGTACTCTGTGATGCAGTACTGAGAGGCGATAAGCAGTGAGCCGGTGTCCGCCCGCACAGAGAAACACTGGGGCGAGCCTGGACCCTGCAGCTCCGAGCTCCGAAGGCTCTTCAGAAGTTTCAGATTCCTCATTTCACCTCAGGACCTGCCTCCAAGTGCCAAAGGAGACCTGACACAGTATGTTTGGTACAAATTAGGCAAAAAAATAAATGTTTGGTTGAAAGAGTTTTTACCTAAATTACCACAGATTAAAACCACAATATCTGTGTTTCAGTTTTAAAACTCAACACTTAATAATATTGGAGGGAAATATAGAATAACTATGCTGAATGTGGAGAAAATGACGTTTGCATTTGTTTTGTTTTACTGGAAAAGTCTCATATCCATTCAACCTCATCTTTTAAACCAGCATTATTATTTTGAAAGTCTAAAATGTACAACAAAGAAAGAAATGGATGTTATCAGCTGAAAAATTCATCTAAAGAAGTCACATACTTAGTTTGTTTTTCCCTTTAGTTATATTCTCCATACACATTTTTTAGTTTGCTCTCAAATGAGATGGTACACTCAAAAAACTAACAATAGAATCAGAAAATATCACATATGAAAAAAATAATGCAGGAACAATTCTACATTTCATAGAAAATAAAAAGTTATTTTTAGTTTTGCCTTATGATGGGAAACAAATCTTAAAAGTGCCCAAACAAATTATAAAATAAAATAATAAAAATAATGTATCCTCATCAATACTGGGTTATTTACGAACGACTGCAACTGTATTTATCAAGGCTATTTTAACTGTTTACATTTCTCCAGATTCATAAACATTAAATATATAAATACACATTCTTGTTTCACATGAGTTTAATTACTATTCAAAGGCGTGAAAATAACTTCGAGCCTCCTTACAGGAATATTTACGTATGTAAGGAATCGTATTAAGCTGTTAGCAAGGTTTCTGAGTCAGGACTGAACGTTTTTTACACATAAACAGTAAAATAAATAAATAAAAGTGATGATGGCAAAAGTTTTTTAAAGACATTTAACATTTTAAACAGCTGGTTTGTTGTCCAGCACTTGCTCAGTGTGAGAGGGATGAAGACGCCGAGGCTACAGGGTGTCCGAAAATGGAACAAGACGTGCTAGCTTGCTTTAAGCTAAAGAAACTTTAATACGCGACGAGAACAAAATAAAACGATAACAAAAATAATAAACCCACCGTGAAAAAACAAGCCGAGGTAAGGAAAATCTCTCCAGTCTCCAACATCAACAACATGCATGTGGCGGTGTCAGACTCACAACCTTTAACCTCTGACGCGGAAACATGAATTGGTGGCTATGTCGCCCCCTAGCGGCGCGGAGGGAATCTAAACGGCTACTGAATATGGAGAAGTTAAAACGATATTGATCTTTCATCACATATTTATTACAATCGTGTGTGTTTTTCTGTGTTTTATGGGAAAAATATTTTGCACTCAAATGGAAATTTCAGGGTTTTATCTAGAAATTTCAACTTCCTAATATTCACTTGTGATTAAAAAATAAATAAATAATTAAAAACTCAGAATTTTGCGTTTTTACAATTAAAATCTGAGATAATACATCAAAGTTTTGCCTTGTGTATGCCAGAAATACTGTTTTGTTTTTATTTGAATTACATTTTATAACTTCTAGTAAGTATAAATGGACACTAGAAGTCTAGTGTATTTTCCTCTTGCTGTTGTAGCTCCTGTTAAACCTTCGGCTGTTGTTTGGTCTGGTAATAACCAACCTTCTTCCACAGATCAGAATCTGTTTGTGACCCACATGTTTCAAGGGATCATGCCCACAAAAAGTGAGATATTCTACTTCTCAGGTGTAGACAATTTAAATTTAAACCCATGCAACATCCAGAAGCTGTCACCTCTGCAAGACCAACAGTGCTGCAGATGGGCATAATACTAGAGGCATTACAGAAGCGGATAAGTCCACTACTACATGAGTAGGTTAAAAATCTGGTGGAAGTCAGTTTTATAAACTGCATCAACTGTGGTGCGTCTGACTGTAGTTTGCTTGGACCACGCCCGCCACTGAAAGAGATCACCCACACTCACAATGACAGGTACCCCACCTGAAGAACAGGAGGGATCATGACACCGAGTTGTTATTGAGAGTGTAACTATAAATGAAAGCAAACCTGCACCTTTGCCCCTATTACCCTGACAGGATCTCTACAGGTTTCTGAAACAGCTCCACGATCTAATACTGCCAAAACATCAAGGCCAAGCATGACCCTCTGGGGCAGAGAAATGAAGTCACCACTAAAGAGGCTGGCTCCAAAAGCGAATCACTTCCCACAGACTCCCATGCTAAAATGGCTCCTCATTAACTGTAACTGTAGGCACTTCAGAAAGAAGTCTGGAAGAAATCTTTGTTGTGATGCTTCACTGAGGAGCAGAAGGAGAAGTTGGTGGAAAAAATCAGTGTCAGAGTGAATAATCTGTAAAGTGACATAATGCAAACCAGAGCAGCAACTTCCTGCTTCCTGCTGTTTTTAAATCTGGAAAATTTGAGGACGCATTTGTTGGAACAACTTAAGCCCACCCTGGAGGTCCAGTTCCAGTCCAGTTCACCTCCTCCAAACTGCTCCTATCAGCCTGCTCACATCTCCTCGTGCAGGTTTAAATTTTCTGCTGTGATGCTTTCCTGCTGATAATCTGCTTGTGTGGGGAAATGAAGAGCAGCTGTCACACAGACATGGACACGTTATGTCTTTGTGCAGAGGGAGTTTAAATGTGGAGTGGTTTCCACTTTCAGATATTCAGATATAAAATCACATCGAACTAAAATAAATCAGTATTTAACCCCAGAAAACAGAAAGTCTTTTCTTTTTTCTTTTTTAAAGGGCGATCTGAAGCCAGGAACAGACATGTCAGAGACATTTAAGTTCATGGACCAGTAAGAGGAAAAACTGTGACTTCAAACAAAGCCACTGAGCCATTGTAATGTTTTTTCATCTGGAATGGCAACTCAAAAGCAACAGAGGAAACAAATGCTATGAGACTTAAATGTCCACTCTGCTGGAGAAGAGATCACTGAAGAAACTGTCCGAAATCCTGACCACCCTCTGCACCACAGGCAGCACCAACAGAGTGATTCTGCACATGACAGATACAGGAAATCATTTCACATCCACTAATTCTGTATAATACTGCACATCTGTCCAGCAGAGAATCATCTATTCTTTAATTTTATTGACACATGCATAAATAAAACACCAGACACTTTATTAGGTACACTTTATCAGTGCCAGGTGGAATCCTCTTTTGCCTTCAGACCTAAACTTAACTTGTAACATGTAAACGTTGACACGGCAGCATCACACAGTTGCTGCAGATTTGTAGGCTGCTCGTCCAAAGGTGCTCTGTTGGACAGAGATCTGGTGATTGTGGAGGAAGTTTGAGTACAGTGAACTCGTCGTGATGTTCAACACACCAGTCTAAGATAATCTGAGCTTTGTGACATGGTGCGTCATCCTGCTGGAAGCAGCCGTCAGACAATGGCTACACTGTGGTTCTAAACAGCTGGATGAGGAGTGGTGTTTAAACAATCCTCAGTTGGTAAAGTCTGAAGGACAACATCCCCCACATCATCACACAACCAGCTCTAGCCTGAACCGCTGATCCATGATTTCATGTTGTTCGCATCAAATCCTGAACGTTCCAGCAGAAACTGAGCCTCATTGGCCTGTTTCCTGTTCCTAGCCATCAGGAATTGCACTCGCTGTGACCTTCTGCTGCTGTGTCGAGGTATTGTGTATTCAGAGATGCTCTTCTGCATACCTTTGTTGGAATGAATCGTTATTTACTTATTAGTGGTTACTGTAGCCTTGCTTGAATCAGCCCGTCCTCTGACCTCTGGCATCAATAAGACACTTCTTCTCAGAAAACTGCTTCTCACTGTATATTTTCTCTTTTTCAGATTCTCTGTAAACCTTATAGATAGTTGCTCTGGAAAATTATTTTAGCAGTTTCTGAAATACTCAGATCAGCCAGTCTTTCAAAAACAACCATGCCACATTAAATATCACTTAAATCACATTTTGTCCACATTCTGATGTTTGGTTTGAACATTAACTGTTTATCCTGACCATGTACATGCCTAAAGGCATTGGATACTGCCAAGTGGTTGGCTGAGTGGCTGATTAGATATTTACGTTAGTAAACACTTCAACAGCTGTACCTAATAAAGTAGTCAGTGAATGTGTATGTTTTTTGTTCTTTTTAGATGAGAGGAAAAGGGCAAAGTGAATAACTTCATGTCAGCAGATCTTCTGTGGCCACCATAATCTCGAATCTTTACTGGATACTGATGTTTCTATGTATGATTTAGTAAATATAAGGGAGATGGAAAAGGTGATGGGGTGTCCATTCCTATTCATTTTGTTCAGCACACGAGATGAAAATTAAATTAAATTAAAGTTCCTAGCAGCCTTTTTGGCTTTTAGTGTGTGTTTCAAACACAGATTTTTTTTTCTTTGTTAAAACCACCCCTGACTGTGTGAGATATTCGTCGGTGTCATCACCACCACGATGAACACAGATGGAAAAACTTCAGCCCTGCCTCAGTTCACAGAGAACGCGTGGGCCGACTGTATGAGTTTCAGGAGCTGATGTGAGGAGAAAATCATGTCATCTGTATGAAGTAATGTCAGAAGACAAATCTGAGCTGCAGCTGTTTAATGCCCGAGAGAGATGGAGGGCAATGAGATCATATGCAAATCTCATATCATCATCTTCATTTTAAATAATCCCTTTTTTTGTGAACCTCAGTGACCTGAACCATCAAACCATGCAGTGGAAACACTCAAAATTACTTCAGGGTCTGAAAGGGAAAAAAGGAAACACACGTGAAGCAAAAACGTGAAACTGATTTCATCCTCACATATTTTATTTGGGATTTCAGAATTTATTCGACCATATTTTCAGTTTTTACAAATCTGTGGAGCCCCTGAGATCTCATAAGGTGACTTTTTTTTTTAAATCTTACTGGAACAGTAAAACATCTCATGCATTATAAAACCACTAAGTAGTTGCATGCAGCCCCCAGAACTCAGCGGGTCAAGTTTTAGTTTTACCTGAAGGCCATACAATGAAATTCATAGACAGGCAGTGTGTTACAGCAAATTATGTCCATGTGCAAGAATTATAAATTGTGGCAAGCGTAGCAAAAACACCGTTATCTATACAAGATAACAACTCTTTCACAAGAAAAGACCATGCAAACCAATTATTATATCATAACAAGTCATTAACTTTGTTCATATTATTAACTCATTTGCGCGAGACAGTGACTGATTTGCACGAGACAGCTCATTTGCATACGACAATAACAAAGGTGACTCCGCTTGCGCGAAATGTGTTCTTTGCACAGGAGAACTCATTCACATAGGATAATGTCTGGTTTGCACGAGATAATAACTGAAAAATCTCAAAATTCAGTGACAAAACACAGACTAACTTTCTGTGTGGAGCTTGCGTGTTCTCCCCGTGTCTGCGTGGGTTTCTTCAGAGTAGCTACTCTTGCGTTTTCCCATAGGCCAGAAACAGTTGTGAATGTGAGTGTGAATGGTTGTCTGTTTTCTGTGTTAGAGCTGTGATCCAGGGTGTACCCCGCCTCTCCCCTGTGACAGCTGGGATTGGCTCCAGCCCCCCACCCACCCATGAAAACACCACCACTCTCAACTGGATGGATGAGCGGTTGAGAAAACGGATGGATCAATGGTTGTTGGTATATATAATTAAATGAAATTAATAAAATAATGACTTTTTCTGACAATATAACGTGATCAAAGTAAGGGATTCACACCAGATAAAAGAGAAGTATTTGATCGACTCGTGAAGAACAATCTACACATAAACCAATAATATATCGATCATCATCGGTGACTCGTGAATTCAAAGCAGTAGTCTCATGTTACTGCAGGGTACTCTTAAAAACTTCAACTTGCCGGGGAGTATTTTACACAATTGTACTAGTACTTCTCTGCAACAAAGGATTCTCCCAGCTCTGCTCTGGTGCGCCCCTCCCCATCCTCCTCGCCACTCCTCCTCTTTCTTCGGTGTATAAAGCCGGACTGTCCTGGTCCCTGTAGGGACCGAGGGCTGCAGAGAGGGAAGGAGGAAAAAGCACAGGAAGAGAGAGAAGAAGAAGCACCAGCAGCAGGTTTTACCTCCAGAAAGTGAAGATGAATGTGTGCGCGCTGGCCCTGGGTCTGGCCCTGGTTCTGACCGCGTGTGTGGCCCGGTCTCCGTTCCAGGCGGTCCTGCAGCACAGCCGGATCAGAGGCCGGACGCATGGGTGAGGTTTTTTTCTTTTTTTCTCTCCCGAATCTAAGTGACCCGAGCCGAGCCTGGTCCTACCCGACTGAACCTCAACTACTACTGAGCTGATCAATAGAAATGATCAGAGAGTGATCGATAATCTGCGGGAGTGTCAGTACTCTGGTCCTTTAGTCACTACACTAAATGTACTAAAACTTCAGCTTTAATAAAGAAATAAAAGTCCCGGTTTGGAAACAAAGTATGAAAATAAAAGTACTTCATTACGCAGGAACATGACGTGTATCGAATATTTTTACTGGAGAAATAAAAAGATTCCTTCTAAGGGCGACTACTAGAAAGTGACTGAATTTTATTGATTGATTCTTCATGAATATACTTATTTGCTGCAAATGAAAAACAGATGTTCTGCTGATTTTTAATCTAGTTCGTGTTGTGCAGCTTTTTTCTGCACTACACCTCAGCTAAAATATTCATTTTACTCACATCTGTCTGACGGCTGTTTCTTATGGCCTCACTGTGCAGGGAAAAGCGCGTATCTCCATATTTGGACAATGGTTGTGATCAAGTTTATTCAAGAACTACCACTTCACGTTTTCCTCATGATCTCAAAGCGTATAATGCACTCCTCCAAAGCACAGCTGGAGAATTGAAAATCAATAAAGCAACTATTAAATGATCAGAGATGATAAAAGGACAATTAAAAAAATAATTTTAGAAATAGTCGGAAGGAAGTCGCTGACTTTTTGAGCATCATCTCCTCATGTGATTGGTTCAATGTGTCTGTTTGTTAGCAGGACTGCCTTTAAAGTTCTGGATGGATTCACTTGATGGGTTTTTGTTAGAGGTGGAGCTCTGGCCAACTCAGGTGATTAATGTTTCGAGTCAGTCCACATCTAGTTCACTGTTGTGGGATGTAACATAATTGAATATTTGTTGTCATATCTTCACACTTCATACAAATACAACTAAAATATACACACAAAAAGGGAGACATCCTGGTTTTTCTGAAGAAAAAATGAAAAAAATAGCCCAGCTCCAGATATCCATCTGAATCCAGGGTTTCAATTCGTGCCAGGTGTGGTGGTAATTTTCAGCTCTCACTGGAGTGACACGGTTTCTTGTTTCTTAAGCGAAGGATCTGAATTCTTCTTTGTGTACTGCAGTACGATATTAAATATCCATGGTTTGGGGCGGGGCGGGGGGTCAGGGTTTAAACAGCTGGATTTCCTTCACAGACAGGAAACCAGTGCCAGCCTGAGCGAGTCTGTGTGAGTGTAAGCCGAGAGTCAGCGTGTGAGGGTGTTACAGTGATCCGGCTTGTACTCTGTACTGGTTGATATAATCTGCCATAACTTTTCATGTTCATGTTCATGTACCTAAGCTGAAGACCCTACGATGTTAGAGAAAGAGCTCCAGCAATCAGTCATCGACCATTTGACAAAAACCAGTGCCAAAACCTTTATAAACGACGGCAGTTTCACTTTCAAGTTTAGTTTCCATCAACTTTAATGACCTCAACTTTTAGAAAAAAGTTTTTCTTCATGTGTTCTGTTTTTTTGTTTTTTTAACAGCTATAATAGGTTTACACAAGGATCATAGAAAAGTTCTCAGAGGATTTTAACAAGAGAAAAAACTCCCGGGTTCACTGTCACCCTGACTGGAATTTAAAAAAAAGCGATGTAAACTGTGTTCATGTACAAGGACAAATGCATTTTCCTAAATACTTCACATCTGGCTGTGAGCCCAGGCTGGAAGGGAAGAAGGGCAGACAACATTTTCTTAGTTACCAAACTAGAAACAACACTTCAGAAAACGGTTGCTTACTTGGTTTCCGCACAGAAGAATTACCTAATATCAGACCTCCTCCTCCTCCTGCCTTCTCCTTCTGGCTCCTCGATGGATATAATCACATGGGTCAGCTAGTGGGAACTGTAAGGTGCCATTACGTAAATCCTCATTTGGATAAACAGCTTTTTCAATTCAGGTCAACAACGTGACAAATTCCTAACCTGCAGAACTCAAACTGAGATCATTTTAATCATTTTGACGGTTGTTGCAGAGGGATCAGCCCTGCAGCCATGAACGATCTGCTCTTTCGTGTATTTTACTGCTCTGTTTGTCCTTTATGTTCTGAGTTTGGGATTTCTTTGTGGATGATTTATGGTATAGATTGTTTTGCTTATTAGTCCTGCGTGTGTGTGTTTTGCACAGACGCTTCGGGAGACAGCCAGTGCAAATTAGCTTAGGCTCTAAATTGTGTGGTGTGGTTCGTCTTAATATTTATCCCTATGCAGACAGAACAACACACAATGAAACGATATGCATGCCGACTGAGATCACAACATTGTGCTTGAGTGAGTTTGAGTGTTTTTCTTAATTGGGGATAATTATGTTTACCAGATTTGGTATGAACTGAATTTTTGACAGTCCCAGTTTATCATTTGTGAAACCTATGGCTGTCAGTCTGTTTCAGTTTATGAATTGATGACTCAAATACTTTGATTTAGACTTTTAACAGAGCTTCTACGTGTCTCTGCTCTCACGCTCAGGATTAGCGGTTTACTTAAGCCGACTGTCTCTGTATGTTGTAAATGAAAGTGGTTAATAAGTATAAACATTTGAATTAAAATAAAAATTTTCCTCTTTGTCTCTCTTCTGTTTCAGACCCAATGTTTGCGCCATGCAACAGATTAAAGGCACCAGCAAGAAATATTTCACCAACTGCAAACAGTGGTACCACCGCAAGATCTGTGGCAAACCCACGTAAGTCCCACCGACCGCACTTTTTGCCATATTTACCATTTTAAATACATTCTTAGTTTTCCTTAAGAAGCAGAGCACAGGTCGACTGCTTCTCACTTTTGGTTACAACTGTGGTTCTGAGTTGATTTTTGTATTTGATTTCACCCCAATCTGTTAGTTTGACTTTAGTTCTGCTGAAAAGAGAGAGTTTGTATTCAGATGACAGAGAAATGTCCTTCTCCCCAGGTGTACCTGCCTCTTACATAACCTCAGAATAAAAAGAGCGAAGCACAAACTTCAGAGTCAGTTTACATCTGAGGCTGAGACTCCACTCCCAGTCTCATGAGTTCGTTTAAAGGACACGTGCAAACATATACATTGACTTTTCTGATATATTTCACTTCCTTTGGAGTCCTCAAGTCTAAGTCTAAAGTCTCTCGAGTTAGAGTCCGAGTCATTAATTTAAGTCCAAGTCAAGTCTGAATTCCTTCAGTGTTTCCTACCTAAAGCTTCATTTCAGATCAAATAAGGTTGAAACACAGAACTCAGTCCCCAAACTGCGGCAATGATGTGCTTCAAAGTATATGAAGCAAGCTTTTAATTTATTAAAAACACTTATTCATCCTTTGAAAAGTGAGTTTAGCTTGTAAAGTCGTCCAGAGAGTTTCTGAAAATTATTTAAACTGCAATGAGGGTAGCTCTGAATTACAGTCATGCCAGTTTAAAGTCACATAAGGATACGACGCAAGGACAAAGTAGATGTGAAACTGAAGCTTCCAGCCTTATAAACAGTAAAATGCTTATATTATTTCGTAAGGACTGCAGAGCACATCCAGTGTTTCCATGTAAGCTGCAGCGATGATGGCTGTAACCATTGCCAGTAATAAACCAGAAGGCAGAATGATAAACAGCATCCAGTGTCCTAAGAGTGAATCCAGATACCTGCCTATGAATCACACTGTGGTCCAGAATAGGAAAACAAAGTCCTCTTCACTTAGCTTTATCTTACAGAGCATAGGAATATGATCATAACAAGACTTTTAACGTAAGACTAGTCTCTACACATTCACTTGATAAACAAAAGATCCCTCCCAGGTGAATGGCAAGACGCTGTGGGGTTGCATTAGGAAGGGCATCCAGTGCATAACTCTACCAAATCAAACGTGGAGCTACCTGCTGTGGTAGCCATTTCTGTCCAAATCTGCCAAAACATGCCCACATATACCTTTTTTATTTTTTGTTCTGCTCTGACAATGACATAAACTAAGTTCCATCTGCATTTGGTACCAGTTTTAGATCACAGACACCCTGATAAAATAATCTGAGGCTATATATACACTCATAGTCACTGACAGCAGTCAAGATAAGAGAAACAGGTGGGCAACAAGAAACAGCTGAAACTAATCAAAATAAACACAAGTAGTAAGTAAACTGAATACAAGACATGAGAGATAAAAGAAGTGCCTCTACGTGGCTGTAGCTCGGGAGGTAGAGGTAGAGTGATGTACTAAAGTTAGTGGTTCAGTCCTCCAGTCTGCATGTCAAATATCCCCAAGTTGGTCTATTGCATCCACTGAAGTGTGAATGTTAGATAGAAAGCACTTATATTTTTCTTTTTAAAAAGTGATTGGTGAATGAGCCAAGTGGTATAAAGTGCTCTGAGTGCTCAGGTAGTGTAGAAAAGTGCTATATAAGAACTGTCTGCTTATCATTTAAAGAAGATAAAGACTTGGGGAAGAAAGAATAACCTAAACAAAAAGAAGGAAATATTACTTAACCCAGGAATACAAAGCCCAAATCCTCAAACCACAAAAGTCCTTAAAAGTGACTAAAACCTTAAACAGCAGCTAAACTACAAGACTTAATCTAAACCTCAAAATGACAGAAACCAGTTTGTTCTTAATAAACTCATCTCTATTGATGCATCCATGTACATAAAGTGAAAGCCTTTTTGTTGTTGCTGTTGCTGTAAGTGTCTATCAAATCCAAGTCTTTGATCAAAGTTGAGGTCATACACTGGAAATCAGGCAGTATAGTAAACAAGTCTGTCAGGTGAAAAGCATCCACATCCACATCATCTAAACATTAGGAACACAAGAGAATGCACATAAAGTTTGAGAGGAAATTTGGGAGTGGAAAAATCAAATACTGTTGATTTTCTTGGCTTTTTTTTGTCACGAGGTCAAGTTGGCCAGTCAGACAAGTCATTCCAGAACCATCCACAAACACTTGGATTAAAACCAACTTCACTTAAGAGCTGATTTTTCCCATTTGAGCTCCATGAGTGCCGAGAAACAGACTGCTTTTTTACACCTGCTTTTGTGAGAACTCATCTCATCTGGCCTAAAGCTAAACCTGAGCCCAAGTGTGAACAGTTCTAAAGTGAGGGCCAGAAAGCCCTAAAGTCTAAAACTGAAACTCGTCCTCACAGGAATAGACAGACACAGCACTCTGCTTTAATCCTGTCCAGCTCATGAGATCTGCAGCACAGCTGGCCTCTGCTGCCTCATTAATAATGTGGGTGTGTGTCTCTGACTGTAAACCACTGAAATTTACTGTCTGCATTTACTTCCCACCTCCATCTTCAGCCCAAAGAGGAAAAACCTTTCTGAACGTTAAACGCTGCATTTGATTTTGATTTTAAATCCGGATTTCTGCTTGGTATGTGTTTGGAAGGCGCTGCAGAGGAAACGTGCTGCTAAATCCTAAAATCCTCCCAGACTCTTTCTATGGGCACATTCTTGAGTGAAACGCAGCTGGCTGCGGAGTGTCCCTGCAGAGCTGTGAACATGAGGAAGGTGACGGTGGGTGAGGAAGATTTAAAAGACAGGAGGCTTATTTTTCATGCATGTGTTTATACAGACAACACTGTTTAACAGGAACACAGTGATACAGTTTACTTATGAAGCAGCAGTTGCAAATGCTGAATCAGAATGACAGAACACATAAACAGGGATTTGGACTTGAAGCCTCTGCAGTGATAACAACAGCTTTTCTCCTGATTAATCTACGTAACATTCATCACTACAGGCATTAAATCTCACTCAGAAAAACTAAACTCTGAGTTATATGCAGTAGCCAGTTTAGCAAAGCAGTAATCAGCTGGACACATGAAACTAAATATGATTTAAAGGCTGTTTAACCACATTTATTCAGTCCACTCAAGCTTTCCCCAGACTTTATTAGCTTCTCTTTTTCTAACAAACTCAAACATGAACATCAGTGTTGATTTTTAAATCTGAACATTTGCAACTTGTCAAGCCTCTGACAGCACATTTTACCAAACACAAACACCCACTGTCAGTGTGAATGCATTCATGCCTTCAAAATGTGCCAGCAGTTTGTTTGTTTGCTGCCACTTTAAACTCAGCTTTGGTCCAATATGTAAGAGGAAGGTGATGGATGTTGTGGAGAAATGAAGATTTCTCGACGGGAAAAACTAAACTGAGACAAAAAAAATCAACAAAATACAAAAGAAAAAAAAAACTACCACCAAAACAGAGTATACAAAGTCAGAAGGTATGTGGTTAATGTTGTAAAAGCGTCTATTTGAACCCAGACAGGGTTAAAGTAGCACCACAAAGGAGCAGTCAGAGGAGATTTATATCTGCAGTCGTTTAGATTTACTGGTAAAACTCTGCTCTGGGACCGCCCCACCTTTCCGTGTGTAGCACAAAGAGCCTCTCACAGATCAGAGCAGGCGTCAGTGACAGCAGATATGACGCTGAAACAAGAAAAGAGGGTTGCAAAACAGCTTGCAGAGGCATAGTAAGTGTGTGTGAAGTATTTAAAATCAAAATAGATGAAAAAGTGGATTTGTGGAAGGGTATCAGCTAAGTCATCAGCTCGTGTGGGCTCAGATCAATTATCAATGAGAAATACTTTATTTATTCCATATTTGGGGAGATTCTTTAAATTAGATCAGCAGATCGTGGCATCCTTGAACTCACGTTATAACGCGAGTTCTTAAATCGGAGTCTAAAAATATTAATTCGGACATCTACTTTTATTTTTAAATGGAACCTGAATCTTGGTGTCCTGGGTGACTCTTCCATCCATCATCTCTCCATGAGCTCTGGACGAGGAATGCTTCACATGTTACGTAGAATTATTGGAGCATTTAGTCTGGATTCACACAGATGATGATAAAAATAACAATTTTAAAACCTTTTTGGTCTTTGTCGCTCTAATTTTTAATATTCAGCAAGCCAGATAGAAGAGCTAAATATCAGCCCTGTCTCTGGTTAATGTCTTTTTATTTGCCACAGTCTAGTATCAGCTGATCGGTTATTGGTGCGTGTTGAATTCAAACCGAAGGCGTTGGTGTTTCTGTCACAGATTTATCATGAGGCAAACTTATGGAAATGTCCGCTTCAGCAGTTTAACAGACAGCATAAGAAATGATTCATAACTTTGTTTGCAATGTTTCATTTACTTCTTCTTTCTTCTACTGTAATTCTTCTTAGTTAGTTTCTGTTCCCTCATCTTCTTCATCTCTCAGCCTGCTCCACTATTTTCTTCTCCCGTCTTGTATCTGAAGATGATCCTCCTCCTGTCCGCCACCTCTTTCTGTCTCATACTGTTTTCATCTCTCCTGCTTACTCTGTGTATTTATTCATGCATTTGTGAGGCTCGTCCTGTGTGTTTGTGCATTTCCTGTCCTGAATGTGTCCAGTCAGGATGTTGGACACAGCCTTGACGCAGCTCACAGTTCAGCCTGAATGTTTCTCACAAACAGATTCTTTCAGCTGGCAGCAAATAGGACAGAAAGAGGAAGTGAGACTTTCTGTGGACATTTGTAGGAAGTGAAGTTGCTGGAGGACCCTGACGCCCCATGCACACAAATCTTACAACACCCACAGTGTGGGTGTGGAAACACTGAGCTCTTATCTCTGACAGTTTAGTTGGATTTACACTGGTGGGGCATTTTGAGTCTAACAGTCATGTCTTTGTCTCTGCGGCTTTGGACCCGTGGGTTTCTGTGGAGGAGGATCCGGAGGTTAGAGGTCAGCAGAAGGAAGACTCATAACTCCCATCGTAATTCACTACAACCCCCCTCTGAACCCCGGGTCCTCAAAGTACCCTCTGTCTGTCAGACACTAATGCCACATCTGTTTCTTTAACCCTAAGTAATACTGCTAATAATAATAATAATAATACTTACAATAACAGCACTGAAGTAACCATCTTATTTATGTTATAAAGAACAAAAGATCAAAATATGCAGTTAAAGGAGGTAAAACTATCCAAGTCAACAGGTTTTCAACTGAAGGAGGCAGCTGTGCAGATTGTGAGAGTTCATTCATTCCACAGTTTAGGAGCTAAAACAACAAAAGCAAAATGCGTTAAAGGTTTGGAGTCAAACTGCGAGAAGAGACTTTGTGTCAGCCTACAACTGCTAAAACATGGCTCAAAGGTCAGAGATGTAGCCTGGAGATGTTTAAAGCTCAGCAGCTGGGTGAGATCTGATGGGGGGATTTCACTCTGGTCTACATATCTTTATCACTGTTACATTACTTTTGTCCCTTTGATCTTCTTGCTGTGATTTCTTATGTGTCAGAACTATTTTATAATAGTGCACAGAGGTCTGGTGTCCAAAGTTATACGCTGATCTTTTGCTACCCAACCTAGTCTTGATAATTATTATGAAATCTGAGAGCTTTGAGGACTTTCCAGATCCTTGTAGCCTTTGGTAGCTTCCAGAGCTCCACAAGTTTTGAGAACTTCAAAGACTTGAGACCAGAAACGGCCCTAACCAATCTGGCGCCCTAGGCAAGATTTTAGGTGGCGCCCCCCTACATCAGCAGTGTAGTGTAATGTTGTAACAAATAATATTTCTATTAAATAAGCTTTACTTTGCATTTTAATTAACGTGGGATTATTTTTTGTATTTAGAAATAATAGTACCAACTTTTTTTTTTTTTTCAACATTTGTGGCACTGGCGTGGCGCCCCCTGATGGACGGCGCCCTTAGCATTTGCCTATACGCCTATGCCACGGGCCGGCCCTGCTTGAGACCTCTGGTAGCTGTTAGAGGTCCAAGAACTTTAAGAGCTCTGAGAGCGTTGATCACTCTGAAAGCTCAGACACCTTCAAGGGCTCCACTAGCTTTCAGAGCTTCAAAGGTTCAAGCTCACTTCTAGCTTTGAAACCTCTGAGAGCTTTGGTAGTTTTTAGAGCTACAAGATTTTTTAGAAGCAATTTAGTATAATTTTCAAATCCTTTATTTGTAAAATGCAAAATAAAACTGAACTTTCTGTCCTTTTTGCCCACATAATAAGGCCTATAGCGGTACACACTGATGTACACATGAAGTTTGGAACGCTTGACTATGATTTGAGCTGTGTTATGTTTAGACTTTGATTATTGGGAATGTGTGATGTGGTTTGTAGAGTCTGGATTTAAACTGTTAGCTGTTAGCTTGTCATGACTGACTTATTCAGAGTTTTTATTGAGATGTTAATAAAATCAGTGATCTTGCACCTGTGCGGTGTATATGACACAGAATTCGGTCAGAAGATTAGATTTCTGGCTCTTAAATATTGTGTAAAAGTATTAATTTTGTAGAAAAAAAAATCTAGATCATTAACAGGCATTTTTGTTAAATAAAGGGCATTTCATTTAGAATTAACTAGCACACGTTTATGTACCGCACCCTCACAATAACCAAGCTTGTGTAACTCGTCCCTTAATTGCCTCACTGTGGTGTCTAACTTTAATTCATCAGCTTTAGTTAATAAAAGTTTCTCAAAGACAAAATTTGTACGTGTCCACCTTGTTTTTACATTCTGGAAATGACTTTTAATCCCTGATGAAACTTTTCTCAGGCTTTTCATGGCTGGCAGTTTCATGTTTGAAGCTTCCTCTGACAATCTGAAGGATGACGTGCTGCTGACTGATGTGAAAGCATTTCTTTTTTTAAGGTTTTCATCGAGCAGCTCGATCCCAGCGGCAGAATTACTGCAACCTTGCTCTGTTTGTTTTGTCATAAATCCACAGCAGCCATCTTTACTTATGTGGAGAACAAAAGGGACCTGAGTTTCCATCTGCTTTGATAATCAGTCCAGTGTGTGTTTGCGCACATTAACACACACACCATCAGTAGCTGCTCTTCACATGTTTGCACTTATGTGATGAAGGCTGCGGGAGCTTTGGGAGCTTCCTTTTTCTCTTTGTCGACGTTAAACTTTATTATAGAGGACCTGAGAGCAGAAATAAGACCTCTGTCCGCAGACGGTTTAAGTGTTAATATGGAGCAGTGACTGGTTGGTGGTCCTGGCTTCACTGAAAGATTTGTCCACTAATCGCTCTGTTAAAACAAACACAAGAAACTCAGAAATTCATAATGAGATTCCTCCATCAGGGGACTCTTCCCATCAGGAAAATTTATATATTTAATAAATTTGCCAGTCAACCTTCCAACAATTGTTGACTCGTAAAGCTGAAGAAAATACACATCTGATGTTTATAGACTCAGAACGTCACAGAGAGAGGACATAGTGGAGGAGCTGACACAGGAGGAAGTTTAGGAAATTGATTTTTATAGAAGAATTCAACTGCTGGCAGACTGATCAATCAATGATTTATCTCCAGCTGCAAATTAAAAAGTTCCCATGTCATGCAACATAGAGGCAGGCTGACACAAAGAGGTTGGCTGATACATGCAGGATAAATATTAAATATTAAAGCGACACAGGTGGTTATAGCTGCTGGCTGTCTGCTAGGCTTCACCTCAGCTAATCTGCTCTCCACCTTCTACATTCTAACTACGGTGTTCAAGACTCAAGACTTAATCTTTGGCCCACTGTTATTTCCAACGTATTTCTAATACATGTAGCTAGAGCTTTCATAATGATAGTATTGTCACTGTCACTGTGTGTCATTGTTATGTCCCTCTGGAATTCAACCCCAGCAAACTGCTCGATAAACAGACCGACCAAGAAGTTTTCTCCAGTTTTGATTCTGTCTTTTATAAAACAGTCTTTGAAGACGGCATTCAAATAAATGAAGAATTACTCTGTCATACATGTAATCAAAGTATTTGTCAGAGCTGAGAAGCTTTTTTAGTGAAGGTTGTTGAGCCAACGGTTGATTTTTTTTTTTCCCCGCTGAATTATGTTCATTTGCTCTCAGTTTAAAAGACACTGACTATTATGGGTATGCAGTCTTCTTCACTACCTTTGCAGTGACATAATAGTTCAAATCTGCTTTGGTTAAGTCTTAATCACCCTCAAGCTGCCGGTTAAACTGAAACTAGTAATGTTCATGTCCAGAACTATTCAAACTGCAGTCGAGTTGCCACTTTTCTCTTCATAATGACCTTTTATTTTGTAGTGGACAGGAAGTGAGGAGCTGGATGGGAGCTCCTGCCCTGGTTTTAGTGTTTTTCCTGGCAGTGGGTGCAGGTTTCCTTTCAGACGTCTAGTCTGGTTGCAGATTCTTCTCCTCTCTGAGGAAATGAGCTTTATGAGCCCAGACGGCGGAGCCACATTTATTATGGAAATCTCAACAGGAAGTCCTGAAAGCTCCATTCAGGCTGTACGCTTCATTGCAGCCCACATGTGCCTGTAGCTGAAGTAACATTCTGAGATTTTTCCAGCAGACAGACCTCCACAGGTCCTCCTGGTCCCACAGTTACTGCTTGTAAATCCTGCTCAGTGGGTGCACTTCCCAGAGTGACCACTAGGTACACTAGGTAATCAGAGTCAGAATCCATTATTAATCCCTGTCACTCACAGGGTAACCCAGCCATAAGCCATACTGTTCTTTCTCCTTATATATATATTTTTTTACATCCAGACCATAATTTATAAAATAAACTATATTTTTTGGATTTCTTAAAAGATTTTAAACTACAATCTGACACCATAAACTTGTCACCAAAGCATTTCTTAATTTCCTCCTTTCTCAGACAAGTTTATGTTTATAATGTGAATTCCAATGATTTTAAATTGTTTTTCAGACATAGAGGAACCTTCTGCCCACCATGAAGAACAGATTGTGGACAGACTGTGAATGTGTTGGTGCAGCGACGAAAAACAGTCCCATACATACAGCTTTACAATGAGTAGGAATAGTAGATGTGCTGCTTCCACTAATGTGTGACATGTAAATCTAGCACACATAACATGACCTGCATGTCATGACTGAAAAACTCTTCAGTCAGTGAGAAACTGGAAAAAATCAGAGGGCAATTAAATGCTCTGGATGCAGAATAATTTTTCTGGTGGAATACACTTCAAACTGTGAATCCAAAACACTCAGGGAAACACAAAGCCTTTTCTTGTCTGTTTTTCTTCTCTTTTCCATAATTTGCAGGCAGCATGTCACTCACCTCATCCACTCTGTGTCCAAATGAGTCATGTTTGGGCGCTCAGAAAAGGGTCATCAGCAAAATTCAGTGCTCACCTGTCCCACTGGATGATATTGGTTGTAGTACAGCAGCGTGATTTTTCTCTGGCTAATATTGTGGCCTCAATAGGTCCGACTTTTCCAGTGATTATCCAGAGGGTGTGCCCATTCTCTTTTGTCTTCTACAGACAAATGCTTATTTAAATAGGTAGATTGGTGTCATTTGTACATAGGCACACTGAAGAGCCACCAAACAGGCACACATGGAAGGATGATGTTCCTATCATATTGCCATTCCACTATCTTATACTTTGCCTTCATTCAGCACTTTGACATAATCCAGCAAAGAGTTGAGCTGCCTCTGATTCAGATCCAGCTCTCTCAAAGTCTAAGTTGCTTTTGAAGACATCTTTGGTTTCAGAGTTCCCCTTTTAGCTTGTGTTGTACAATATTAACTCCCTCCATCTGATGACTTACTCAGGCTGAAAGATGTGTAGGTCTTCCATTCAGCTAAAGCCATAATACAGATAGTTTTTTGTCTTTTCTTTAGATAAACTAGTGGTTAGTGTGCAAAGTACTGATGCAGTAAACAAAGGTGGGTCTTCAGCTTTGTAGAAGCTGTTGTTTTCCTGGGTTTTGTTGAGTCAGGTAAGGGCTGATTGGTTACTGGAGCTCTTTTTTTGTCATTTCATAAGACCACTTGCACTACCTGCAGACTCTCAGGTCTGCTCATGCAGCTCGTAACTTTATTAGCATAATTACTGTCAGACAGGAATTTATGAATATCCTGTAGCAGAAACCCTACAGACAAGTTACGAGCTCCTGATGCGGCAGAGAGTTTTATAGAGAAACAGGAACATGAAGTCTGACATGAAGCCTCTGCTCTGACGTCAGGGAATACAAGAAAGTCCACAAGAATCCTCATGTTCTCCTGTGTTTTTATGTGTTCTCTGCAGGGTGATCACCTATGAGTGCTGCCCTGGTTATGAGAAGATTCCCGGGGAGAAGGGCTGTCCTGCAGGTATGACCTCTCACCCCTTACACTAAATATGTTTAAAACATCTGTTGGGATTTTACTGCAGAGAGTCATCAGCCGTGTTTGTTTATGTGCACCATTGCAGCGCTGCCTCTTGTGAACATCTACAGCACTCTGGGCATGGTCGGCGCCTCCACCACTCAGATGTACTCTGATCGAGCCCAACTCAGGGAGGAGATCGAAGGTCCAGGAAGCTTCACCTTCTTCGCCCCGAGTAACAAGGCCTGGGAATCTCTGCCAACAGTCAGTACACACTCACACGCTTTTACTGCAACCTCGCGCTCCTTTTGTGAGGAGCAATCAGCGATGGTTCTCCTGCTTAACTCATTGTGTGTCGTTTGTTGTCGTTTTCCAGGAGATCCTTGACGCTCTGGTGAGCAATGTGAATATCGAGCTGTTAAATGCTCTTCATTACCACATGGTCAGTCGCCGGCTAACCTCTGAGGAGCTGAAGCACGGATCCACCTTCTCCTCCATGTACCAGGATGCCCCCGTCCATATACACCACTACAGCAATGGGGTGAATGAAGACATACTATTGTTATCCTGTAACTCTGGCACAGGAATCAAGTTTAGCTGTCATGATAACATGAATATAGACCAGAGAAATTTGTAATTAATGTGAAACCACCGCAGGAAGAATCATTAGCTGAGACAACCGACTTTAGTCAGGGTTCTGAGTATTGATCAGCTAAGCTATTGCTCTCCCTTCTCCACAGAGGACTTTGGTCAGCAGTTCCAGTGCTTGTTAGGATACCTTTTTTTTTTTTACCAGACTGTCTCCAGGCTCAAAACTGAGGCTGTATGTACAGTCTTGCTCTGAACATCATTATTATCTTACATTAGGTATCATATCACGTGTATGATCATCAATGTATGATCATACACATAACTGTTAAAGGCGTAACACAAATATTTGCAGTAACAACACATTAATACATTTTCTTCTTATATCTACAGATTGTGACTGTGAACTGCGCTCGTCTGGTCAAACCTGACCAACATGCCACCAATGGCATCGTGCACGTGGTTGACCGCGTCATCACAGCCATCTCCAACAACATGCAATCAATCATTGACATTGATGACGACCTGGAGACTCTGCGTGTAAGTCCATTGAATTTAAAATCCTTTTGTTGTTTTAAACCTTTGGAAAAAATTGTATTAAAACAGCCTACGAAATTAGAAATACCTGCTTATCTAAAAATATTTAAATGAAGTTGTTACATGAACAGCTAAAGCAACTGTAAAAGTTGTGTAACAGCTGGTGGAACATCAGCCAGCTAATTAGGTTCATTAGTAACATGACTGGGTATAAAATGACTATCACAGAGAGTTTCACCAGGCTGTGAAACATAGCAGGGGCAAATACCTCAGCAGTTTAAGAAGAACATTTTTCACCATAAAATGACAAAGAGTTTGATTCCATCACAGTAAATCATTAAAATATATCACAAGGTAAAGTATCAGTAAAAATTCTAAAGTCCCATGAACTCTCCTTCTGAATCTAAGGTCTACCCCATTAACTGGACCTGCTAGTCCATAGTTGCTGTTGCAGACCTCTATGGGACATTGTGATGGACCGAGTTGAAAAAGCAGGAGGAGTCACAGGAATTATTACAAAAATAGGGTTTTCATTTGTGAACCCAACCCAAAAATTATATTTACAAAAGTCATAAATGTTGAGCTCATAAAAGAGGTCAAAGAAACAAAACTCAACTCAGGCAAAGACTGCAAACTTAACAAACCAAATGACTGCCCAAACAAACATAAATGACCTCCACATGAAATTACACACGAGGGTATATATAATGGCTGATCAGACCGTTGAGACACGAGGGGTAACTAAACAAAACACAATTATAAACAGCAAACAATGCAGTACAGTCTTGTTTGTTAATAAACTAAACACCAAAGAAGGAAATCAAAACTACTAAACCCTAAACTAAACTCAAACATTTAATTAAGTAAATAGCCTGTATTTGCATAGCGCTTTACTAGTCCCTAAGGACCCCAAAGCACTTTACACAACCAGTCATCCACCCATTCACACACTGGTGATGGCAAGCTACATTGTAGCCACAGCCACCCTGGGGCGCACTGACGGACACTGGCGCCACCGGGCCCTCTGACCACCACCAGTAGGCAACGGGTGAAGTGTCTTGCCAAAGGACACAACGACCGAGACTGTCCAAGCCGGGGCTTGAACCGGCAACCTTCCGATTACAAGGCGAACTCCCAACTCTTGAGCCATGAAGTACAACTACTTTATTTGTAAATTAAAGAAAACACACATTCACCCTTCAGCAGGAAGTGGTGGTGCGGTCCAGTTATCCCTCTTTGCATTTAGTTGTTTCAAACCCTGGCCACCGATGCAAGCTGCCGTTAAACATGAAAGAAGAAGAAGAACCCTGGCCACCACCTTTTGTCTGGCAATTTAGAGTGTGGCCATGGGTATGTTGACACTGGGGAAAAATCTTTTTCACAGAAGTTGTTTCTTATGTCAAAAAGACATTTTTAACCACATGCTCCACAGTAACAGATTCTGGGTGACTGCTGTCCATATCTGTCACATACAGAAAACAATTAGAGAACTATGAAATCCTGAACATTTAGCTTTTCTCCAGCAATAGGTTTGCACGTCCCCAGACACTTGTAGTAGTTGTAAGTTCTGATGGAATAAGCAGCTTAAACTCTTGTCTCTGTTTTCTTGTATATCTCATTGTCTGTGTTTCAGACGGCCTTTGCTGCTGCAGGTCTCACCACCATGCTGGAGAACGAGGGTCATTACACGGTCTTCGCTCCCACCAACGACGCCTTCGAGAAGATTCCTCGGGAGACCCTCAACAGAATTCTGGGAGACCCCATAGCTCTAAAAGGTGACTGGCACAAGACACTCTGACTCCTTCTATCTGGCTCTGTTTATATTTTTAATTACTTTTGTATGCCCCCTCAGACCTGCTCAACTACCACATCCTGAAGAACATGCACTGCGCAGAGTCGATTGTGTCAGGAACACCAATGGAAACGTTGCAGGGAACCATGCTGGAGGTCGGCTGTGATGGAGAACACATGACCCTGAATGGCAAAGCTATCATCACCAAGACGGACCAGCTAGCCACCAATGGAGTCATCCACTACATCGGCGAGCTGCTCATTCCTGACTCAGGTAATTGCACTACAAACAATACTACTAATACCACAATGCTTCACCCAATATAGGGAAGATATTGCTGCACAAGGAATCCGCACAAAATAGTCCTTCAGTAGTGGTTTTAACATAAGCACTTGGAATAATCATGGACTCAGAGTTGAATTATCACCTTCAGGTCATTGAAAGAGCTTCTGTCTTAGCAGGAGATCCAAAAAAAATCTCATGTTTATTATTTTTACAGATCTTTCAAAGTTTAGGGTCCTCACTGAGACTAAGAGACAAGATCCGTCCACTTCTTGGATCTCTACACCTGGGTGGTATTCAACCAAATCAAATTTTGGTGTTATGAAATCACACCTTGAACCAATTGATTGGGCCGATGGTGGTGTCGAGTGACTATGGGACCAATTATATTAAAATAAACCCAGTCACATTTGTCCACATTGAGTACCACTGGAAGTGAACAATGGTGGAAAATTTACAGTTACCATTTTTAGGTTAGGGTTAGGGTTACCTAAAAGGATTATTAGTTGTACCAGAGATAGTATTAATACTTCTTTGTCTCTTGCAGCTAAAACTCTCCTGGAGCTGGCTGAAAGTTCATCTGTTTCCACTGCGACCAGGATGTTTGTTGAAGCTGGTCTAACCCCCCACCTGACCGGGTCTGAGGCTCTGACCATGCTTGCTCCCCTGAACGACGCCTTTAAAGGTAACATGTGGCCCCCAAAAAAGGCCTTTCCTGCCATCCTGTAGGGATAATCAGAAATGGGTATGAACAGCCATTGTTTCCACGTGTCTAACAGGAAGTATGACAATGACTCCCAGCATGAGAAAATTAATGAGCAATCACGTCTTGAAGGAGCAGCTGTCATCCAAGGCTCTATACCATGGCCAGGAGTTGGAGACACTGGGAGGCCTCAAACTCAGAGTCTTTGTCTACAGAAAAGTAAGAACTGACATTTCTTTACTTGGTGGTTTGTTCCACAGTTTGTTAGAGACACTTTTCAGATTCCTTGTGTCTCAGACTCAGTTGTGGTTACTAACCATAACTCTCTGTTAGGGCGACTGAACAGCCAAAAATCACAAATTCTAGAAGTGTACAGATGTGGTTAGGAGTACTTGGAATTCACAGGGTAAAGAAGCAGAGTAGTACTGCTTCATCATGTGTCAAAATACAGCCATGAGAGTATTTAATTGGACCTGAAGCAAGTTAAATATTCTGAATGCAGAACAGTCAACTGTTCAGCTGTTTGGCTGAATTGAGTGTGGATAGTTCTCTGCTGGATCAAGAGGCTGTTCACAGCAGATGTTGCTCTTTTATGTGGTTTTGTTTTATGTGATTGTTTGTGGTCAGAACAGGAAGCTGCTGCTGAAGAATCAACTTCTGATGGAGCTGCTGCCTCCGTCTGCTGCTGCCATGAGGAATTAAACCGCCTCCATCTCCTAACGAGATGCTGGTTTTCATCTCTCTTGAAAACCTCTTTTCTTTATTAACTTTAACTTGAAACATGCAGACAGAACTTTATTGAAGTAATAAATGAAACACAATAAATGCTTATTTTCCCATGATTGTTTGGAGCTGAACAGTCAGCATCACCAGTTGCTGAGTAGGCTAGCCAGATTAGTCATACCATGTCACTATTTTGGGTGATTACTTTATGTTGTGCACCCTCTACTTGGTTGGTCCTTGTTTGTATTGTCTTAGTTCTTCTTGATCTCATTATTGACTTAACACTGTTGATCATGACATTTAATTCAAAGCCTTTATGATTTCATTGGTTCAGGTCAGAGACCTAAACTGTGATTAGTAGTTAAAAAAAATCCAACCAGGGGTTCCTCAAGGCTCACGTTTTGGCCTATCTTCAACTTGCTGATTCTCTAACCCAGTAAGACCTCTCAAGTAATCAGATGCAGATCTTTTAATGGTTCCCAGAATCAGATCTCAGCCTGCTGAGGGTGCTTTCAGCTACTGTGGTCTTGTTCTTTGGAACAAGCTGGCTGCTGACCAAAGGTCAGTTATAACTATGTCTACGTTAAAAACCTTTTTAATCTCACAAGCTTACACCTAATAAGTTGATACCTATTTGGCCTCTATCGCCCCTGTATTGAGTCACTTTGGCCTTTACCCCATGTTAGCGTTGCTGGTTCTTGTGTGCTCCCTTGCACGCTGTTAGCCCTTGTTTGGTCCCCATTTCTCTCCCCTCCGTTGACCCTTGTTCTGCCCTTGTTAACCCCTCTCTATGTGTCAGTTTTAGTTTTTTCCTTAGGCTCTCAGAAACATACTTTGCAAAAGTCAAGTCAGATAATCGATGAATGACCGAAAAATGAACTGATTTTGTAGTGGATTAGCTGCCTCTCACACTGATGCTTTACGCATTGATACGTCCTAGCAGTAGTATTGATTGTGCTCTGGTGACACAGGATGTGAGGCGTTTGTGTTTCTGCTCGTTTCCACATGTCCCAGGTCTGGTTTGTGGGTGGTTGTCTGCTCGGTAATGAACTCTGCAGACCACATCAAGCTTCCTGCATCCCACAGTGGTTAAGTCTTTCCATACTTAACCATTGTGGGACTGTGTGTGGTGTGTTACCTCATTTAAAGAGGATATAAACCCGTCTACTTAGCCACAGAGTTACATTACACCATTAATTGTTACATTTTAATGTGAAGTATGTTTTAAGGTTTGTGTTTAACACTTTACATTGTAAAGATAAGACCAACACAATATCCTACACTAGACTCTAGAACGTGGAGACAGTAGCATGAAAAAATTCTTAGTCATCTGTGATTCCCTCAGGCCTGTAGTCAGGTTTCCTCCGCAAGTCAACAAACATTACAGAGAAGAAGCTTTAGTTGGTCAGGTTTTTTAATCTAAGCAACATAATAATAACTAGAAGGGTTTCAAAATCCTTCAAAATCAAGATGGTCAAACTCAGCATGGTCAGTGTGAAGGTTAACAGGTTTCCACAACAAATATTAGATCAACAAATATATCAGAAACACTCTGGCTTGCTAACAGTGGTATCTAAACAGTATAATAACAGTAATAATAATAACTAGAACTCGTTTTTTCTGGTTCCAAAGCCCAGTGTTAGGTATTTAAACACAAATTTTTTTCTTTGTAGAACCTTTGCATCGAGAACGCCTGTATCGCTGCGCATGACAAGGTTGGACGCTATGCCACCATGTTCACAGTGGACAAAGTAATCACTCCACCAATGGGAAACATCATGGATGTCTTGAAGGCCGATGACCGCTTCATGTGAGGATCTGTACCATCTGAATCATGTTTCTCTGATGGAAAAGTACAGCAAAAACACTCCCTGTCACCTATTGGCAGTTTTAATGACTCTACAGTGCACCTTAGAGGCACAGAGCAGCAACTGCACAAACTATGATCAGTGAAAAAGGGTTTTTTGTAGTTTGAAGCTCCAAAAAAGTGAGTCAGCTGTTAGCCTAGATTATCATAAAGCTGTTAGTTTGGTGTTGCATAATGACTGGAAGCAGAGGTGTTAGTGTGTTGTTGTGTAGTTGCCATTCGAGCTAACATCATTTATTGCTGTTTTCAGCACGCTGGTCAATGCCATCCAGACAGCAGGTATGACCGAGCTTCTGAACCAGCAGAAGGTGTTCACCTTCTTCGCTCCCACCAATGATGCCTTCAATGCACTGCCGCAGGATGAACGCAACAGGCTGATGCGTGAGTTTTTTTTCAACCACACAGCTTCTCTTTATTCACATTCTAAATCAATCCACATGGACAGTTTCAACACACGTGTGGAAAGCGTCTATTTTCTTTACAGCAGTTTATACTGAGAGGTGGTTTGTAGAGATTTCTCAGGGGGGCTAATTTTCTGCTCTTTGTTTGGACTGAACACGCTGAATGTTCACAAACTGTTTGTTTAATCTGCTGCACAAACAGCAGCAGCTTCCACCCTAATAAAAACATACAGAGACTCTGCTCTGATTCCAGTCATCTACTGACACGGGGCAAAGCAAGTCGTGGCTTATACCAGAGCTTAGCATGAAGAAGGAAATGAGATCAGACGCACAGTAAGAACCGTTTGTGTTTCTGTGTCCAGGTGACCCTCAGCACCTGTCAGGTGTGCTCAAGTATCACCTGGGGGAGAGTATGCTGGTGAGCGGTGGCGTCTCCTCTCACACCAGGTTCCAAACTCTGCAGGGGGAGAAGCTAGAGCTGGGCTTGGTTGGTTCAAAAACGTTATTTAAAAGATGCCAAAATCTTTTTTTGTTTAAATACACAGTTTATTATTATTGATATTATTGTTGTTGTTGTTGTTGTTATATTTTGATTATTCATCTCTAATTTGTCTATTTTATATTTGGTTTTCAATATTTTATTCAGCACTTTGTATCTTATTTCACATTTAAAGGCATATTTAATTTGTGTTGACCATAGATGTTGCACAGTATTGCTGTTTTCTTAGGAATAATCAGCGAGTCTGACGCCTTTCTTTGTCTCTCAGCGTAACTACACGGTTTACGTCAACAAAATCCCCGTGGCCGACGCTGACCTCATGGCGACAAACGGAATTATCCACGCCGTCAACAGCATCATCAGACCTCTGCGTGAGTACCATGTTTACAACATCGAACTATGGATAAGATAGTTGTATTATTGTAGGGTCTATCTTACAATATAAAGCGCCATGCAGCCACTGATGTTGTGATTTGGCGCTGTATACATAAAATTGAAGCGAAGTAAGCACTTTTCAAATGTGGACCTGTCCTTTAAAGCTGACCTGGCGTTTTTGTGTCTTCAGCTCCAAAGGTGGACAGAGAGCAGAGCGACGGACCTGCAGCTCCTCTCAGAGCCATTTCCGCTTCCAGGGTGAGAAAGGCCTTTCTTTATGCCAAAAAACCTTTTCACAAATAATCTGAATATCACTTTTGCACCTCAAAATGTCCAATATCCTGAAATCAGAAAGATTGATGTAATACCTGTCCTCTGATTACTGAATCACATGTTTGGGCTGCAATGCCCTCCTTTGTGTCTTGCAGGCAGACTCCAGAGGCTTCAGGAACGGTGAGTGTTTGTAATGTCTTCATGATATGTTTAGTTCCTGCTGCACGCCACTCTCATCTGAATCTGCTCTGCTTCATTCTCTATTTCTTCAGACGATCTCTTCAATAAGGTTCTCAACAGTCACTCCAGCAAGATGATCAGCCGGAGGCAGTAACACTGCCAAGAGGGAAGACGACAAGGAGAAAAGCAGAGGCTCTCTAGAGAGGGTCAAAGGTCAAGTGTTAAATCCTCTGCTGCGTGGCCATGAGAGGATCTGAAGGTGATTTTCTGGTGTAATTCATGTCTGGAAAAGAAGAAATGTGTGTGAAGACTTTTTAAAATTGTTCCTTTTTTATTTTTAATCAAACCAATGTTGTTTTTTCTGTGCGCTGTAAAAAAAAAAATATATATATATATATATATAACAGCTAGTTTTTACTTCCATAATTCAGAGTGTGAACTTTTGTAAAGTGTGTTTTGTACTCGTGTTGTTCTGCAGCATGTCAGAGCTCGAAGCAACCATAGAGCTGATGGTTTCTGTGTGTGTGGTTGTTTTTTTTTGTAAAATAAAACCGAAAAGTGAGACCACACTGCCGCTCGTTTGACACCATGTGTCCTTCAGCCTCACCTCGCATCTGTCTGCACTAACATCTCTGTATGAAAGTGAAGTTGAAGAACAATCAAATCATTATGTCTTAGTTACATTTTTACAACAAAAGTTGCTCTGTAATTTTCTCAGATTCTACCTATGACAGTGGTTGTGACTCCATCCCTCTAACATTTGGGAATCCTGCATCGTCCCTGATGTGATCCAGGTTTGAAACTGAGCTGCTTTTTGCACAGTTTAATTTGAAGCAGTGAACGCCTCTCAGAGACCAGAACATGCTGTTAAAATGATCTTGTTTCAAGACCGAACATCAACATCAGCCGTGAGCTGTTCGATGAGTGTTTCCCATCAAAATCAAATTTCAGACATGAGCACAAAACAAACTCATAGTGAGTCTAAATCAAGTCAGTAATAAGTCACCAATATCATTAGTTTAACTCTTATCAGCTTCAGTTCATCTGAAACTTTGGAAACGGTGAGGATGACCTCTTCTACAAACATGCTCTCCCTGCCTGATTTCATTAAATTACCGGGCCTTTTATTTAGTTAGTATGAGCAGACTCTGGGACTTCCTGTCAGTCTGCTCTCTGTGTTTGGCTTCTTTTAATGCAGAGCAGGTTTAAAGCTGCGGCTCAGGTGTCAGCTGTGGAGATGAGTGACAGCAGCAGGTAATGCAGGACAGCTGCGGCTCGCAGCAGGGCACCACGCGGAGCGGGCACAGAAGTTGGAAAAGTTCTCTAACTCAAACCTTTCAGCTCCGTGTAGCACGAACATCTGACCCAAGGTAACTGAGTTGCATAACCCTCAGGTGATGGGAAATTTCAGCAATCACGACATGAACTTGTTTGTTTTAGACTTATGAGTTTATAAGTTGGTAAAATGTTTCCAGCACCACACACAGGGTGAAGTATTTTTTCTCTGAAAAACTAAAATCAATGCCAGAGAGGGTTAAAATAATTTAATGAAAATGTGAATTCCACACCAACCGCAGGAATAAAATATTATTAGTAAGACAGCAGGAATAAATATAAATAAGAGAAATGCAAACAAAACAAGAAAAAGGCACACATGAGAGAACAGGTCACATGACAACACAGCATATTCTCAGAATTTTGTACCCGCAGTTTGAACTAAATAACAGGTAACACGTGTATTTATTCAACTTACAGACAATGGAAACAAACAGAAAGAAAACTTGAAGTCATCATGTTAGTTCAATTCAATTCACTTCAATATGTATAGCACCAAATGAAATGGTGTTTTTCTCAAAGCCTTCACAATGTAAGGTTAAGATCTTAAAGTAATACACAGCAAGGTAAGCTTGCAGCGTATTACTTTAAGGTCTTAACCTTACAGTATTAAAAAGAAAACCCTAACAGACAAACTCTGAGCAAGCAATATGTAACAGTGGAGAGGAAAAACCAGGCAATCGCGACCGCGCCAATTTAAGACGCAAGCAACCTCCGCTGCTAAACAAATTTATAGACTGAAGATTTGGAGACAAAGAAGCCTAAATGGAGACAGAAGACAACGCCGTCAACCGAGAAAACGATGTAGAAAAGACGGAGGACGAGTGCCTGTACTGCGTGTTTTGGTAGCTCTCGTGACTTTAATAGCAACGCCATAAACGACACTGGGACAGCTCGATCTTAACGTGGCGACTCC
>NW_005187421.1:5273900-5290418 GCF_000239375.1 Pundamilia nyererei
TGGTACTCACTCGCCTCCTCTTCGGTCAGGTTCAACGAGGTGATCACGTCTTCAGCTTCATCGCCCATTGTATATATCAGAGTGTTAACCTGGTTTTCGTCCGATTGTAGCTCGAGTCCGGATGCTATCCTGAACCTGTCAAAGCGTCGGATCCATTTCGGCCACTCTTCTGGCTTTGAAAAGTCGAACTTCGACGGCGGTGATACTTGAAAGGCTGCTGGTGCGGCCGCCATGCTGCTAGTCGCGAGATGCTAGTTAGCGCTTCTTGCTAATTTGTTAGCTTAGCTCTTACTGTGGCTGTTATTGCAACCGTGCAGGGCGAGTTCTCTCCGGTGAGGAAGTTTCCGTGTTCCGTTATGTTCTTCTTCTCTCCCGAGCACTTCTGACACCATGTTTTGGTAGCTCTCGTGACTTTAATAGCAACGCCATAAACGACACTGGGACAGCTCGATCTTAACGTGGCGACTCCGTTTATTGCCAAACTGCAACATACAATACACACGGCACAACCACCAGAGGGTGCTGCATGAACCATTGAGTTAGTCCTTACCATAACACTGCGGTCAAGTGAGCCCTCACTTACGAAGTCACAGTCACTTGACCGCAGTGTGCCTGTGGCCGTACCCGGAGGAATGGGTTTTTCATGTAGAGAGGGAGAAAAGGAGACAGCGTCCAGATGCAGTGCAAACTTTGACCTCTACAGTGATATCAGCTTACAAGACTTCAGCATCTAATCTAAAAAAAACCACATTGAGGTAAGAAGTCTTACAACTATACCTGTACGATATTGTTTTTTTTATTTTTCATGTGTGTTAAGGTCATTAGTTTGGCTAAGATATTGTCACTGCCGTTGGTTAGCCTGATACAGTATTAAAGTAACACGGAGCTAGCTAACTCGTACAATTATAATATAACACAATTGAGCTACACTTCTTAGGAATGTTTTAGCTTATTTGGACAACCATCATCATTACAATAAATTAAATCTTGAGTCATATAAAACTCAGAGGCCTAAAATCAGCTGGTCTATATTAAAAACAAAAATGGCACACACTGCTGAGCTGCATCTCAAATTAATCTTCCAGCTCTCAGTTGACACATAGCAGAGCCGACTGATCGATCAGTATCATCGGCCAAATATAGGTCTATCATAGTGACATGGGTCTTAATCGGTAGGGTTATATGTTTCCCAATGTGATTTTTTTTTTACAGAACATAATGTGGATTGTTTTGATTTGTTAGCTCTATGGGCAGCATTTTTGTGTATGTGATCCGTTTTCTGAACTAGCGTGCAAAAGATTGAGAGGGTGTCACACATTTGACATGCTTGCCGGTTCTCTTGATGATCAAGGTAAATATGTGAGTAAAATTGGACACCTACCAATATGGTTGCAAATTTTGTGAATTTTCTTTAATAGACGGTTGAAAACGTGAGCAGACTCTTAATATTTAATAAGAAGATCCCTATTGTAGTCATAGTGGCTTTTGTTGTTGTATCTTACAGGTTGAGTCCCGCAGAAGTTGCATTCCTAAGGCTGTACCACCATGAAGCCACTGGTGAAAGCTTCAAACATCCTCCAGTCTGAGTCCACTTCCTTCATGGGAGGGCTGCTGCCAGTAATCCAACAACTACTGTCTAAACTTAGCAGGCTGGAGACAAGCAAGACATGCATGCCACTCATCAGAGTGCAACATGGCCTTCAAAAGCGTTTTGGAGCGATGATGGAGGATCCAGAGTTGGCTGCAGCTGGAGTCCTCTTACCCAAGTTCAAGCCTTCCTGGACTGATAGAGCAGATGTAATGTAGGCTGGTATTCCAGATTCATATGATCCCATTTTTGTGTATCATTACATTTGAACACATGTTTAAGTGAGTATGTCACCTAATACATTGTAAGTTATTGATGGTGTGTCCTTAATATCAAACGATCCTTGTTGAGAATTAGCTGATTTTAAGTTTGTGTGTTCAGGAATAATTACTTAAATTTAAATAACAAAATTGTGTTATCTACTTGCAGCCTTGACATACATCATACAACATCTTTAAAAGATTGAGCATGAGAGTGAGGATCAGCAAAGAGAGTCATGAAGATGAATTCTTCTCCAGACCAATCTCCAGAAGGCTGCAAATTGCAGTTGAGCTTGATGGTTATCTTGCTTGTGCCACAGACACCATGGAGCTGCTGCACTCCTTCTCAGCCATCAAGAACCTCTCTCTTAAGCTGAACACAGCTCTGCTTGCTTCTGCTGCGTGTGAACAACTTTTTAGCTGTACTGGTTTACTCTTCACAGCCAAACAAAGACAGATAGCCTCTGTCAATTTAGAAAAGCAGCTCTTGCTGAAACGGAACAAAAGGTTCTGATAGTGAAGTGTGACAGAAATGCTATTATGTGTGAGAGTTTAAGACACTTACCTGCCTGTTGTTCACAGTGTATTGGGAAAAGTTTAACTGTTCCATGCAGGTTCAGAAACATTTTTGTCATTGTTTTAACAAACAACTTTTCTGCTGTATATTTATATTTATTTACAAAACAAATTACCTTTCTGTACCTTTTTAATCTGAGAAATGTGCTTTGAACATAAATATTTTATACTGATGAATCGAATCGAATGCCTGCTATAGGACCAGTCAAAGGATTTTCAAAAGTGACTCCATGAATTTAAAAGAGCCATTATAATTTTAAAACTAGCCAATTTAAAGTCTCCAATTAATATTCTAGAAACATTTTAAAATCGATATCACTATTTTTCCTACATTACAGAAACCTTGTTACTTGACTCGAAGGTTCAATATCTACAGCTTGTCCACGTCCGATTTAATATCAACAATTTCATCTTCAATTAATTTGCTATGTAATTCCATAAGAACTTCTCCATGTGTCCAGTTTTTACACAGGACTTCAAAAATCATCTGTAAAGGTTTGTGAACTTCTCTAAGGGGATTTTGGCAAATTCATCCTTGGTTTTAGCCCAGATTCTGTTGGTAAGCCTGTTGCAGATGACTGCAACTCTTTCCTGAGTGAAGAACGTGCCGAAACATTTTCCAATCCGCATAACTAGTTTTTCTACACAGATTTCCACCAATATATTTATGTTTCTTGTGTCAACTTATCAATATCTGTTACTAAAAATTACTGTCTTTCATCTGTAATAAAATGATCAGTGTGGCTGCTCTACCAGGTGTAACAATTAGGTTAAACATCCAGGCATCCATGAAAACGGAATTTATTAAACTTTATCTAAATATAATATAGCCTGTCCTGACTGAGAGATTTCTGAAACAAATTAAAACGTACAGCTCTGCTATCACTTCCGACATAAATGAAGACAAGAAAGTAAACAGCACTGACGTTCGTAGGGTTACTGAAGTTTGGCTAGCTGATGTGCTACGTGATTGCTAGCGACACAGCTATGTTAGCATAATATAAACAGTGAAGGTCGAGGATGAACGCTAACTTTATTCCACTCGATAAAAGTTGCCGTGAGGATTCTTGATGGTCAGGGTCAAATGCAGTCGCATGGCAGGATGCTGTAAACGGACCAAACTTAAGTCAGGAGAACAACTGAGATAATTCATCCACTGAGCTTTAAAATGAATAGCGGTAATAAAAACTGAGAGAGGGCGACAGTGATCACTGACTGTTTTAGCGGCTTTTTGAGAATAAAAAGAACCAGATACAAACCATTAAAACTTGTTAAAAACACAAAAGCCTTATTTAACGCAGGGTACTTTGGAAGCAGGATTCATCACGTCATCAATTAAAGACCAGATAGTAATAGTAGCAGTTACTGTTACTATAGTTACATTATACTGTTAGTGCAATTACATTAGTATCTGCTACTGCTACCACACTTGAAGTGTTGGTCCTTGGTGTGGATTAAGTCTGATGATTCAAAATAAATTGCAGTTCAAACTTTCATCTTCTGTCATCTTCTTAATTAAAATAGTTGCAAATATCAACATTTCTTCTCTATAGTGTCCAGATGTTTATAAATCCAGTGGACCAGATTGGTGTCAGAACCTAAACCACATAACCACATACTGGGCAGTTCTAGCATCACAGAATACTTCAAATACAAGAGTCGTATATTAACATGTTGATGTGCACTAACTAATAACGCATTTGATATATTTCCATCTATATAAGTATGAGTTCAGAGTGCCCTCCGACCTACTATATCTTCTATATAAAAGTAAACCCCACAGTAATCACATTACTGCTGTAATGTGTAATCAAGCTAAGACGTTTTTAAATGTTAGGCTCCTGTTCCAAAAACCAACAAAGTGGGATTTTCATGCAAGTGAGCAAGTCATACTCTTTAACAGAATAGGATTAGGGCCACTGGGGGGAAAAAGTGCGCACATCAAAATAAATCTGAGGAAAAGGTCAGAATTCAGAGAAAAATAAGTCAGAATTCTGACTTTTTTCTTATAATTCTGACTTTTTTTCTCAGAATTCAGACTTTTTCCTCAGAATTATTTTTTTCAGAATTCTGAGAAAAAAGTCAGAATTCTGACTTTAATCTCAGAATTCTGACTTTTTTTCCTTAGAATTCTGACTTTTTCCTCAGAATTGTTTTTTCTCAGAATTCTGAGAAAAAAGTCAGAATTCTGAGAAAAAAAATCAGAATTCTGACTTTGATCTCAGAATTCTGGAAAAGAAGAAAAAAAAAGATGTGCCCATTTTTTTTTCCATTGGCCCTAATCTTCTTCGGTACAACCCTTTACTTTAAAACACAAGTAATACTTCATTTACCCCCTCAAGAACATTTATATTACTGTGTGTGTGCCCCCTTCATGATTTTAGCTTTTTGCATATTTGTCACCCTGATCATTTCACTGTAACATCTCAGTTGAGGTAAAAAAAATAATAATAATAATTAAGAAAAAAATGGAGCGAAAATGGCATCCAAGGGAGAGTTCAGGGAGAAAACCACTGCTGAGTATAAACAGGACAAACGCTCATCTCACATTTTTTGAAATGCTTCTGCATAATCCCCAAGACTTTGAGGAAAATATTCTGTAGACTGTTTGGATAGACAAAAGTGGAACTATTTTGAATCCCATTACATCACACTTAAAAACATTTCACATTTCAAACATGGTGGTGGCAGTGTGATGGTACCCAGGAGCCATAAATTCTGCTCTCTACTAAAATCCATCCATCAGTTCCTGTCCTGAAGCTCAAGCACACTGAGGTTAAGCAGCAAGACAAAGATCAGAAACACAGCAGGAAGTCCACCTCTGGATGGCTCAGAAAAACAAAATGAAGGCATTAGAGTGGCTGAGTCAAAGTCCAGATTGACTCAGCCAAGATGCCAAGATGCCTTGGTGTGACTTTAAACAGGTCTGTCATGCTGGAAATTCTGCAAAGAATAGTGGGCTAAAATTCCTCCACAGCAATATGAAAGACTTATATTGTCAGTTATCAGAAAACCCAATTGCAGTTCTTGCTGCCAAAGGTGGTGGAAAATTTGAAAAAAGATCTGTCTCTGCTGAGTTAATGGTAAAAATCTATGCTCTAAATTTTGCTATTTTCCTTTATTATGGCCTGAATTGAATGAGTTGATTGATCTCTCGTTTGCTCAAGAAAAGAGATCTGCTGATGCGCAAAATTAATATTTGAACTTTAAAAATTAAGGAGAAATTAACTAGGTGTGAGGTGTATATTTACATAAATAAAAATAGAAAACAGCAGCTGACTGGACTAAATATGGAGGACAAAACCTGCCAAAATATAAAATAAATACAAAAATATATTCATACCAATTAAAATGTATAGTAAGTGCCATTAAATGCACAAAATGTAACAACTAAAGAATCATTAATTATATAATGTGACATAACTGTTTTATTGTAAATTAATTTAGATTAGATCCTCTGTTTGTCTACACATATTTATGTATTTATTTAGTTGTTTATTTAGGTGTACAATGATCCTCACTGTAAATGACACTTTTTTCTTGTAAATTATAATGTTACTCTTGGATTTTTGTTTTTTCCCTGTTCATTTAATTGTTTGTTGATACAATTGGGACTTCACTGTTGAGCCTTTTTTCTCAGACGTATCCCTATTTTTTTTTTTCTTGTCTTTCAATCTACTGTCATATCAAAGTATCTGAAGAATAAAATAACACTATAATAATGTATGATTTTGTTCTCAATTTATAATCACTTTGAGATTTTAAATAACATATTTAATAAAGAGACATGTTAAAAATTAGGTAAAGATCAGTCAGACCTAGTAACAATGGTTTGGGTCACACATGTTTTTGGTTTTTATTTTGTTTTGTTTGGTTTCTAAATCTACCAACAAATTACTGGCATGTTTGCCAGCATGTTGTAATACCTCCTGACTGACAGAGGGCGCTGTTGGATGTTTCCTGCGTGTGATACGGGGGGGGGGGTTCCGGTGGAAAACAACAACAACCTGTTAGAGGAGTTAACGCTGAAGAATAGGCGGCAGCATGTTTTCTACCGTGAAGGAAAGGGTTGGGGAGGTTCTGTTACCGGGGGACGAGTTCTCCTTCGAGGCCGAAGAGAACATTTCTCTGACGGCGCCGGTGAAGTCGGAGAAGGTGATGTGCGGTCCGGGCCTGCGGCGCTGCGGTGACCGGCTAGTGGTGTGTAAGAGCGGCGTGCTGCGACACAAGGAGCCCAACGTGTTCTGGATCGATTCCCAACAGAGAAGGGTGAGAGAAATATTAGTAAGATAAACCCAGTGTGAGTTTCTGATAACCTAATTCATCGATAGGGGCTGGTTTTCTGCTCTCTGGATGCTAATTTATCTCAGAAACCTGGAAGTGTGAAACGTGTGTTTCTCTCAGTGTTCAAGTATAACCCCGAATTAATCACAGCACCAAGCAGACCTCCGTAAAGCAGTGCGTGCTGGGAGCTGATTATGTCTCTCTTTATCCTCAGTATGTCCCAGCTAAAGGAGAGAGCATCATCGGGATCGTCACCGCCAAATCTGGAGATGTCTTCAAGGTGGACTTCGGAGGGAGTGAGCAGGCGTCTCTGTCCTACCTGGCATTCGAAGGGGCGACCAAGAGGAACAGACCCAACGTCCAGGTATCCAAAATCAGACTGGAGTTTGGTGTGCAGGGAACTCTAAAGGTAATCCACCTTTAGGTTAAAGAGAGCCACTGTAATGATTCCCCCTCTCTCCTCCCTGTGTGTTTGTGTGTCACCTGTACAGATGGGCGACCTGGTGTTTGCTCAGTTCCTCATAGCCAATAAGGACATGGAACCAGAGCTGGTGTGTATTGACAGCTCAGGACGAGCTAATGGGATGGGAGTGTTTGGAACAGGAGGTCTGCTATTCAGAGTCTCTCTTGGTCTTGTCAGAAGGTAACTGACACATGGCACCCTCTGCAGCTAACATGACACCAGCATTTGTGTCTATGGTCTTTTTAGCTCAGGCTAAACATTACTTTCCCCCCCTCAGGCTGCTGGCACCCCAAAGCAACATCCGCTCAGACCTTGAGCACCTCTTCCCGTGTGAGCTTGTGGTCGGGATGAACGGACGCATTTGGGTCAAATCGGCCAGCGTGCAGCAGACGCTGATCATCGCAAACCTGTTGCAGAGTGCCGAAACCATGACGGCCCAGCAGAGACAGCAGCTGTTCAGGAAGGTCCAGCAGGGGGCGTTCTAGACGACTTCTTGACTCCAGGACACCGACTGAACCAGCAGAGCCCACACTGTAGACCACTTCAGACCTGAGTCCAGGTGTAATGCTGCAGTGATGTCACTCCTGGGCTCTGTGACATTACACTGAGCATGGCTACAGCTGTTCAGTGTTTAAAGGATCATTACATGTTTTCACATGGAGCTCCAGTCTGAACGTTTTTGAAAAGCAGCTGTCAAAGAACCTGCCCACTCAAAAACCACAAACATGACAGACTCAAGATGAAAATAAATAAAACTAGATGAGGGTGAGGGGGGAATATTTTAAAAAAATGTCTAATGTCAAAATTATAAATGTTCAGAGAAGTTGAGGATTGACCAAAGAGCGGCTCCTTCCTACAATCCTGGAGCAGTTTGGTGACAGTCTGTGCCTTTTTCACCACGTCACAAGGTAAAGTGATCCCTCAGAGATCTGCATATTAATATCTCAGATCCAGGACCAGAAAATTCCACTATTAATGAGATTGAGAATCTGTGATCAACTGGAGTGCTGATGAGGCAGGAATGGATCTAGAGCACATTACGGAGATCTGTAGAGGTTACAAAGAAGGGTCAACACTGTAAATACTAACTGTGCATACATTTGATTTATTTGCCAATAAAAGCCTTTAAAATGTATAAATTGCTTTGTTCTCTATGAGATGGAGACATTTAAAAAAGCTGAAGCACAAATTTCTGACACTGTCAAAACTTTTAGCCATGATTGTTTTCTTTTTTTTTAATCGGCTCCAAGTCCAACATGAACAGCTTGGCTTCCTGATGGCAGACACAGCAGCAGCATAACTGGAGACACTGCGTGATAAAATTTGTATTTTCATGATTCCTTTAGATTTTCAGATAGTCTGAAGTTGATAATTGTCCCCCTGTTAATGAACCCAAAGATGGGATCAGGATCAAAATTAAAAACTGAAGCATAATGTGCATTTATCAAATATGGATTTAATTTTTTACTTCTGGTTTTTAAAGGGGTTTAAATTTAAGTGTTAAGTAAAAAGAAAATTGTTTTTAATTTTTTTTTTCTAAATGACTGTAGGTGACCTGCAGCATCTGCGTTGACCACCAGGGGGCAGTGGAACACAGCAACACATAAAAACAAAGACAAAAGAAAATAATATTTAAAAAAGACCAAAGCAACTGTTTCATAGACAGTGATAAGAACACAGTTTCATGCTTATTTACTGCATTAATATTATCTCATAAATTCACAGGAATATTAATGCTGTTCTGCAGCTTATAGATCTATATCTGCTGTTGTCTGTCACCTCTCCCTCTGATAACGTCTCTGACTGGAGCTCACTTGGTCAAGTTTGAATAGAAGAGAAACGATGCACCAAATGCCTCCTCTGCTATTGTGCTATCAGATAATGAACCACAACCTGCAAAGGCAGTTGGTAACCATGACGTAAAGAAGTAACCGCCAACTTCCTTATCCTCCCTTATCTCTGACACATGTCTGATGAGGGCTTAACACAGTGCAGTGATGGTCTCAAACATTCATCACTTTCTAAAAATGATTCTCCAGTTTTTTCATTTAGGAAATTCAGGCCTCCACACTTAGTCTGGTTTCACATGTGGGTGTATGGAGGTCACTTCCCTTATATCAGGCTTGTTTTGTATCTTCTGTTTGGGGAAAGAACAGATTAAATGTGCACCTGTCACCTCAGTTTGTCAACAACTTGTCACTTTTAAAATCTCGGGTTTGTTTCAGTAAGATTTCAGATTATGTTCCAAGCCTTTTTCATGTTCTTTGAATGAGTCAGGTTTATCTCTTATCTGAAGATTAGTTGCCAAACTAGAAACTTTTCTGCATCCCAGAGCCCCAGCGGCATGAGACATTCGTTTAATTCAAACCAAACTCAGACTGGCAAACACCTTGACTCTTGTTCTTTCCCCAAGAAGCCACATTAGGGTATCGAAGTTATAGGAAAACAACTTTATTCCAAAACAAAGGTGAGCAGAGCAGCTTGAGGACTGGTTTTAAACAGTTGTTAATGACAGTGAGCCAGGGTCAAATTTGAGGAAGCCGGTCGGTTTCAGGCTGATGATCAGCACTCGTAGCACCACAATGACACTGCTTCTTCACAGAAAATGAAAAAATATTAAATGCTTATAGGTAGTCTGTTATATGGTGATTGATACCTTTATTTGGTTTTGTCAATTGTAATGAAACATCATCAGGGAGCACAAATTGACACCTGATTCTTCAGACAGGAGATATTTCTCATGATAGTAAGGCTGCAGACATGAAGATGCTATGAGAAGTAATGCACAAGAAGATGCAACTGAGGAGAGCGCAAAACATGCATTGAGTGGAACGTTCCAGAACACTGCAACTGTATGCAAAACCTTTGTACCTACTTGGAAAGTCAAATATGTGACTGAACAGGACAGCATTTTGGGAACTTGCGAGAAAATATAGCAGAAATCTCAGGGTTGAGTTTAAGAGTAAAAGTAAGAGTAAGAGGTCAATATATGGTGCCACATTTGCCCTTGACCTCCTTAATAGAATACAAATTTGAAGAAATTTGTATTGCATTCCGTATTTAAAAGTCCTTAACTGTGATTTTGTTATTTTTCGTATTTCTTAAGTTTTAGTTATTTATATTTTATTTTTTGTAGAGACAGCAGAACTTCGGAGTCCTGAAACAGCGAAGAGCTGCAGGGACTCTGGTCCTTCAGCAGGGGTGTGCTGTTTCATCAAGATCCCAAAAGGTTGATTCTGTTCATCTGGACTTAGCTTTTTCAGTGGGAGAATCGTTTTGTCACTCATCCAAGTGACTTCTTCAGTCTCAGCTGACTGCAGGTTTCTTCAGCCTTATAAACAGTACATTTGCACAATGACTGAAACTAGCCCACTAAATGAACAATGGGCTGTGACTTCAGTTTGTTTCATGGAGACTTTAGCAATCATCAAACCTCCAGGTCTGAAAATACCTCAAACTCTCTCAAACTTTCTCTTATGACTACATTCAGTAAACTCACTCTGATCAACACGCTGATAATAAAGGTGTTTGGTTATAAATCTTGTTTGAAAACCACCTTAAACTTCCCGCTGACACTCCCAGTGTCATCTGGAAAGGTATATTACAGTCCTACCATTAGCTCCGTTTATTTACTCAGAGCAGTGCTGGACAAATCTCACACTTAGATGTGACATCAGCAGTGTTGGTCAAGTTACTTGAAAAAAGTAATCAAAACTAATTACTGATTACTTCCCCAAAAAAGTAATCCCGTTACTTTACTGATTACTTATTTTCAAAAGTAATGAATTACTTAGTTACTTTTTAAAAACACGATTTACAACCTGAATAGGTGATAAAGCGATAGATCTTTCAGCCCAATTCTACTTTTTCTGCATAATCCATCATACAAAATGTAATCAAATGGAAAAGTCTCTTTTTTTTAACTTGTTTTATCAGTTTTAATCTTTTAACTTTATGCATCAAGCAAAAATTTAATTATATGCACCATTCTCTGACTTGAAGAAATTAGTTTAATATCTAAACCTATTTTCTGCACATTCCAGCACATAAAATAAAATATTTGTTGTGTTTACACTCAGTCTTTCAAATAGATGCAAGTAAAACACAGCAGAAAATAAATAAAGTCAAAGACTAGCGGTCCTGTTGCTCTATTTTCACCTGTAAAGCCGGAGTGGAGTAGGCGGAGGTGTGCCCTGGTGCAGGTGTGCCGCAGCGGTCAGTGGAAGAATCTGCGAGTTTCTCTGTGAATTTCCCATTACGTCGTTGCGCACTAGGAGCTTGTTTAGGGGGGTTTTCGCTGTAAAACGAAGTTTTCTTCCCACGCTAATGTTTTTGTCACTTTTTATGGAATCAAACTCAAAGTAAGGTCAGTACTTCCACGCTTTAAACGCTGCATGCTCATACTCTCTCCCGCACTCGATATATGATCCACTGTTGCAGCACTGCACTGTTAATGCAGCGTTCCTACAGGAAAGTAACGGTAATCTAATTACCGTTTTTACAATAGTAAACCCTTACTTTACTCGTTACTTGAAAAAGTAATTATATTACAGTAACAAGTACCGCGTTACTGCCCATCTCTGGACATCAGTCACTCCTTATTTGGTCTTATGTCACATGACCACATGCTGAGCCCATCCATGCTGGAAATACACTGAGGTCATACAATCGGTTGTTTTAAATGTTTCCTATTAGATTTTTTTCTCTACTCAGACACTTAATTTATTTAAAATGCTGTCTGCAATACTGTTCTTGATGACCCTGATGAAAGGGACAAGCTGAAACTCTTTGGTCAAGTCATAAAGCTCTTCTTTATACTACATGACTTGGTGAAACTTCATTCTCCATCAAAGGTGTCAGAGCAGCATTATGTATAAACAATACAATATTAGATTATCAAAATGTTACATGTTATTTTCAGTAATTATCTCACTATAATAGTATCCAGAACTTGAAGAACTCATTTGTGAAATGATCTGATGGATTTTAATCCAGTCCTGTGACCAGCATGAAATGCAGTAATGAAATTAAGAAAGAATCATTGCATTCAATTATGTCTTCGATGCAGCAACTGTCAGTTAGTTCCTAATGAATTAAAGTAGCTATGCTGTATTTAAGCATATGACACATCTTTTTGAAATGTTTTTTAAAATATAAGAGTGGAATCTAAGGTAACCTCTGAATATTTAAACTGAACAGCATTTTTTAAACTGTTTTCCATCAGTGTAGATACTTGGGTGAATACGTTGTGTTCATTCTGAAAGAACAGTCACTGATTTCTGTTTATTCAGAATAAAATATGAATGATTTTGGCACTTTTTGAATACTGAATGTTAATTTGGCAGCAATTTGTTCAAGGTCTTTAACGTGTAAATATAGCACTGGGTCATCAGCATACATCAAGGTTTTAACACCATCACACAGATGGAAAATCATATTTACTAAATTGTTTATAGTGAACAGCAATGGTCCTAAGATTGAGCCTTGTGGTACTCCCATACAGGCTCTCAGTTATATTTTCAGTTTTATCCTGAAACACTGAAAGCAGTACGATAAGCAGGAGTCAGGACTGAATCCAGTTTGTTGGCATTGATAGACAGATGGAGTTAGATGTGGAGCAGTAAGCTCGAAAACCAAACTGTATGGGGTGTAGTAGATTTTCTCCAGTTAGATAGGCCATCAGTTCTTTAGACACAACCTTTTCAATCATTTTTGAAGAGGCTGGTGGTATATTGATAGAGTTACAGTAGAGGTTTTTAATGGCATGGGAATATACCTTCCTCCAATGACTAATTAATAAAATGACTAACAGAAGTAGTTAAAAACTCCTTATAATTCTTTAGGGGAAAGTATCAAGCCCCCAGGTGTACTTTGCTCATGAGTTTGGCTATAGTTTAGATATTTTTACGTACTTTATCATCATCATCTTTGTAATTGGGAGTTAAAGTAGTTTTACCAATTAAAATAAAGCAGATTGTATTTCTGCAAACTTTATTAATAAAATATTAATAACAAACATTAATAAAATAGTTGTTAAAACTGTTTACAAAAACGAGACTCATTTTGTATGGCCCAGTTTACTTGAAGTTGTATGGATATATTTTTCAGGTGCTCTCCGATTAATACTTTTCCACAGTAATTTAGTATTTCTCTGTTGTGTTCTGATCTCGAGGAAGAAATTTGTTAAGTTGCCCTGTGACTTTGTTTCTAATGATTCTGTACATGCAGTGGTCAGTTTTAAGCTGTGATTTTAAATATTTGCTTTTAGGACTGTATCACTTTCCCTCATTTACTGGCATAAAATGTTTTTTAATCAAAGCAAAGTTCCTTTTCTGTTATGCTTCGAAGGCACAGCTTTTATTGAATTTGGATAGAATTTCCTGAAACTTGAAAAATTTGAAGATTTGCAAAAGTTAATTTATTTCAGTAATTTAACTTAAAAAGTCAAACTAATATATGATATAGACTCATTACATATGAAGAAAGATATTTCAAGCCTTTATTTTTTTATAATGTTGATGATTATGGCTTACAGCTTACGAAAACCCCAATGTCAGACAACCTCCTGCAGAATCAGGCACTGGCAGGGGTAGCCATCTGCAGCAACAAGTTGGGGGGTGAAGACAGGACTATAGTGTCTTTCTTTTTCAGGCAAAACAGATTCAAACGTTAAATAAGCTTTCTGAGTCAGAAAGAGCAGTTGGGCGGGGCTTCTGTGAATAACATTTAACTAAAAAAAAAAAACCTGTTTTTCAGTAGCAAAAGCTTTTATAATCTTCTAAGAAGCATCAAAGCATATTAATGGTGCAGGGAAACCAAATAATTCTTTACTTAAATTTTTTTTTTTAAATTGTGAAATGCTGTTTGCATTACAGGAAAGGAATCCAAATAGAGGAAACAATGAAAAGCCCAACACATCATCTTTAATGTCCACATACAGAAACATATTATAGCCAAAATCACTGCAGCAGGACAGAAATCTGATTTCAGGTATTTATTAATTTAACTGGTTTTATGAATCTGAATTTAGTGCTTTTAAAAGGATCATTACCTTTTCTTTTTTTTCTAGCCTGCTGTGTTCCCATTCACGTTTCATCTCTGTGGGTCAGGCTGACCTCCACCCTGGAAATGATTATCTACAGCACAGCATGACCCACAGAGACAACACCACAAACACCGAGTGAAACAAGACACAAAGAAGAACATACACATGGCATATTAAAAGGGGAAAAAAAAAAAAACAAAAAGAACCCACACATTCATACACTGGCTTCTCCACCAGTCCCACCACTAAGGCACATTTACAGGTGATTTGTTCACAGAGTTAGGAGGAGACTGGTCTGCAGACAAAAATGAGCATGCAGGACAGATAACACACACTGAATCAATATGGGTCATCAATAATCAAACGAACTTGTCCAGCAGTCAGTTGACCTCATCCACAGGATCAGTAAAGTCTTTGGTACCAATAAGGACACTTAGAGATACAATCAATCAATCAAAATGAAGTACAGCTAATCAGTCAACAGAGAAACCAACCATCACCGATAATCTATCATTTTTCTTTTTTTCTGTTTTGTTGGAATCAAAACGAGCAGATAATCAATCAGTGCTGATTAATTAGTAATAGAATCTATTGAGGAACAGACTCTTGTTTCATTTTGGATTAAACTTTGGCTGTAAAAAGAAAAGAAACATTGATCACTGATTGAAAACCTGATTTTTAAAAAAGGTAAAACAGACACACTCAATAACCCCTAATCCTCCAGCAGTAAAGCCCAGACCACATGACCCTGAGGGCCGCTCTGATTGTCTGATTTTCAAAACAAAAGTCTTGTTTAGGAAATATCCCAGCAGCAGCGTCTGACGCACAGATGGTGGGAGCTGATTGGTTCCAGCTGACCAATCAGAAATGAGTCCTTAAGGCCCCGAAAAAACTCCACAAACCATGAGTCTGTTTGTGCAAAAACCCAAAAAACAAAAAAAAGAAAAATCATGGAAACAGTCCAGTAGTTCTGGAGCAGAACCAGAACTTAAAGCTTCAAGTGTCAGAGGCACGGTGTGAATTTCAGCCTGGTCCCGGTGCCACAGATCCTTCATGGCTTTCCCACATCCACGGTGATCATAGTGAAAAGGTCAAGCTTCTGGATGCTCACCACCTGGTAATTCAGAGAGTTTATGCCGTCTTTGTACATGGTCTCTCGAGTGTGAGCAATCCGGTTAAACCTGGAACCAAAAACAGCATCCAGACCCTTCAGAACCAACAGCCTCACTCTTAAAACCACATTTAGCCATCATTTTAATTAGCAGTATAAATATTGATCAGTAATGGTACTTGTTAGGCAATTGTGGATCATTATGGTTGTCAGTGTGCAAGATGATTAGGTCTTTAGCATGAATGCTCACCTCTTTTTTCTACACAGACATACATTCACGTTTCACTGATCACATCACATGCTCACACATCACACGTTCACTGTTGCGGACACACACGACATATGTTCTGCAGGAGGGGGCCAGAGTTGGAGGCCTCTGAGGTTGGGTGCAGAACTCACAGCTCTAAGATTCCAACTGGGCTCCCCATGCACAAGTTAAAACCGATCGATCTCTGTTCGTCTTGCTTTGTTCACGGGAATAAGTCTCTGAGTCAGCGAGGTCTATAAGTGTAGACCTAACAGTACTGATAACAATAATAACACATTTTTTGTGGGCGCCTTACTAAAACCCAAGGTCAGTGTTCAAAGCATAGAAGACAAAGAGTAAAAAGGATTTAAAAAAAAACAAAAACACCATTAGACAATAATTGGAGTCGATGTTTAAAGAGAGTGAGCCAGTTTGAAGATGCATTTTTAGTTTTGAATTGAATAAGGGAAAAGAGCCTGTGTTTCTAATATCAGGTGGAAGTGAATTTCCGAGCTGGGGAACAGAGCAGCTCAAAGCTCTGTTCCCAAAAGTGGTGAGATGGGTGCGGGGAACAATAAGGTGAGTATCAGAAGAAGACATAAGGGAGCAGAAGGGACAAGCAACACAAGCAGGGAGGAGCCAGGTTATGGAGAGATTTGAAAGTGAAAAGCAATATTTTAAAAGTGATTCTAGACACTACAGGCAGCCAGTGAGGTGGCTGAAACACAGAGGTGATGTGCTCTCTGAGGGTGTGGGCGAGTTACGATCAAGGCTGCAGAATTCTGGAGTTCATCAAGGGACTTGTTAGGGAGACCAAAGAGAAGAGAATTACAATAATCCATCCAAAAAGTGACAAAGCCATGGTCAAGGATGACAGCAGCATTGAGGGCAGGGCTGCCACAAACGATTATTTTGATAGTCGACTAGTCACCGATTATTTTTGC
>NW_005187421.1:5291559-5292785 GCF_000239375.1 Pundamilia nyererei
TAGTCGACTAATCGTGGCAGCAGCATGGAGGATGATGATGGGATAGAGATGACTGATGTTGCTTAAGTGGAAGATTAATAAAGTACTGTCGAGGATGACACCCAGACTCTTAACCTGAGTGGAGAGAAGGATGGAGTTGTCATCAATATTAATGGAAAACCTGTAGGATTTAGTTGAAGTGGAATCTGTGCTGACAGGTGGAGCTTCTATTTTATTACCACTGAGTTTGAGAAAATCAGAGAACTTTGGTTAATCTTCTTAAAGCAATCAAAGAGAGATGGGTGGAAGGGAGAAACTGGGTTTGGAAGAAATACACTGCAGCGGATCATCGGCATAGCAGTGAAAGTCAATGTTATATTTCCAAAGTATGCAACAGTGAGGAATAACATTGGAAATGAAATTAATGAAATTAAATCTCATGTGACAAGTTTTATATGAAGTGAAAACAGTTCAGGAGTGGGTGTACTCCAGCGTGACTCCCTGTCATCATGCAGAATAAACGACAGTGTGTGTTGTGTGTGTCTGGTATAACAAGCAGAGTTGTGTGAAGATGATTTGGGTCTGCACCTCTGTGGGTTTGGATCATTCATCTTGTCTCTGTTGTGTCGGATCATGCGGCACTTCCCGATTTCACCGGTGGCTCTGGAGATGGACATTCCTTTAGATGCCACCCTGAAAACACAACAGTTTTTTTTAAAAAAATATATTTAAACTGTCTTTCTTTGATTTATATTTTTTAAATATAATAAAGATGGTAATAATTAATTTGTAGCATTGAATTATTTTTTGGTAATTAAAAAAAAATGTTATTATTGTCCAGGCATGCATTTTTTTTCTTCATAATTTTATAATATATTTTATAATATAATATTTTCCAAGTGTTTGTAAATGTTACATATTTCCTTTTTGCCCCATATAAAAATGTTCTTTTCAAACGTGGGTAATTTTCATGCACATATTTATTCATTTTTATGATGATTCATTAGCTGATGAGTGGATAACAACACATATTTGCTGTCAATTCAAATCAAATCAAAGCCTCAGACACATAAAAACTGACACTGGAGCTGTGGTTGACCTGTAGACTGTGGATCATGTGACATGTGTATAAAGACGGTATGTGATGTAGGGCTGCTCGATTATGGCAAAAATGATAATCACGATTATTTTCACTGAAATTGAGATCTCGATTATTTGACGATATTTATTTAACCCTAACGACCTAC
>NW_005187421.1:5294123-5296211 GCF_000239375.1 Pundamilia nyererei
CAGTCAGCAGCTGCACAGCCTCTCCTGTGTTGCAATGCAGTCAGACAGGCTGGAGGATCCAGCAAGAAAAAGGAAGAGGATGTTTTTCCTCAAAAACTTCTAAATGCATGCAAGCAGGGGTCATTTTTTACAGTTCCAGGGTATTGTTATGAACTAATCATGAGATAATTCTGCCTGACCTTGTGTTCGACCTTGGGTTACATAGCTGAGATAAACACGACTCCTTTAAAAGTCTCCTCCCAAAACATGTATCTGACAGGTATACGGCACATACTGTGCCTCTCTCAGCTGACCTCAACAGAACAGAGTTTGACACCATCAGCTCAAAGCATGACAAAGAGATCCTCAATAACAGGGTCAAGTTACAAGAAATTGATAAACCATTACTGTCTGTCTGTAAGTACACGTGTAAAATGGAGGAATTTCTGAACTTCTGTTCTAAATCTACGAGGTTCTGACTGGACTTTGACTGTAAGAAGTACATATGAATTTCTGTGAATGTAGACAGCAAATGATTTCCAATCACAGTTTTTATCACTAATAGCAGATTAACTCCGTCCCATCTCGATGCACTAAAGTTGCTTTGAAGACAACAGTAGACTGCAAGTTATTGCAGACCTGGTCCCCGACTTTGAAGTAATCACTTCAAATCAACGAGATCCCAAGTTCATTGGAGATGGTCACAATAAATCTGCTTGTCTTGCACCTCCATTCAGTTTTCCGTAGCGTAACTGTCGTTTAAGTTTCTCATCCCTTTATTTCCTGTGGCGTCTCACCTGAAGCCGAACTTGTCCATGGACACAGACAGGTGCCGAGGCTGGCTGAAGCACTTGTAGGTGTTGCGGTCGTCCATGGGGATGAGGTCGACATCACTGAAGACGAAGCAGTTGTAATCGTACTCCTTCAAGGCCTCCGCGTAGCCAATGTTCAGCAGCTTGGCTCTGTTGAAGGTCTCGTCGCCATCCTGACACACACACAGGTAATCACGGGGTTAAAAGTGCAGCACTGGTTAAAGAACAGAGTGTGAAGTTAGTCACAAAAAACACTTTCAAACTTGACCTGTATCGTAGAGTATATAATATAGATCAAATGTAATGAATCCATCACCAGGCAAACAATGATGTTTTTTTGTCTCCTTGTACAGCAGCTTCCTGATCGACCGGTTTGAAGAATGTTAGACAACTTGAACTGTACAAATATGCAGAAACTGATATGAGTAAAAGCCTCCCTCGAGGTAATACAAGATAAAGCTCAGTATGACCTTAAAACATTGCAGGATTTTGAGACAACACAAACAGTTTAATGAAATTTTACTGGGTTTAAAAATGTTTATGTCTGCGCTGACGTACGACTATCGTGTCATAAGATTACAGGGGCTACTTTCAATGCAGCCTAATCTGCATCACCCATTTAGTGGTGACAGACTTTGAGTCTCCTGCTACACTCTTAATCACTTTATGCAAGTTTGCAGCATTTTTCTTGCATTTAGTGTACTTTCTGCTTCATATGAAAAAAAAATGACTTCCTTCAAAGAGAGAGTGAAGTCAGAAGAGCCGTTTAAGGACAATAAGACAGCATGAAGCTGCTCCAAACAGAGGTTATTACAGTGCACAGAAACTTTAAACAGATGGACGAAAACTAGAAAAAAAATATAGTTAATCCCAGCATGATGGATCATTCAAGCTATTAGACTGAGTCTTCTGGATTCCTCGGTGACTTGTTACCAGCCACCCAAATCTTCATACTGCCTCGAGGTGATAAATAAAAAACATTTAAGTCACACATCTGCACTACCCCATAAAATAAATAAAGTTGGTCTGACAGCTTCAAGTCACATTGATCAAATAAAATCCTGTGTGTCTACACTCTTCACTCTTCAATCAAAGGCACAATGCCCAACAAAACATCCTAATAGATAGGATTTCTCTCGCACACTAGGTGAGTTTAAGGAAAGTTGACCTTTGACCTGGATGTCTACACTACATGGCCACCTGGCGGAATGACAACAATACAGGGAGTGCAGAATTATTAGGCAAGTTGTACTTTTGAGGAATAATTTTATTATTGAACAACAACCATGTTCTCAAT
>NW_005187421.1:5297563-5306234 GCF_000239375.1 Pundamilia nyererei
GCTTTCGAGCCTATACAGCTTGGAGTAAGACAACATGCATGAAGAGGATGATGTGGACAAAATACTCATTTGCCTAATAATTCTGCACTCCCTGTACCTCTGCCTTTTTTGGGGGGGTAAAAAGTATCTCATTGAAGTGTAACATAAGTGTCTCAGGTGACTGCGGGTTTCCCCAACATTATAAACCGTATATTTGCATAATAACTGAAACAAGCTCACTGAATGAACAATGGGCTGTGAGGAAGACCTCACCATCTCTAAATCAAGGACAGGACCTAAGGGTACATCTTTCACCATCTTACAATGCTGTTACTGCAGCCATTCTCCAACTGTTTGTGAATGGTACTCATGACCATTGTTCACAAACAGACCAGCAGTGAATCCAACACTCCTTCACTGATCCTGGTCCAGTTGTCCTTCATGATGAATAAAGGAGCTGTGAGCAGCCACGTGGGATGGATGAGAGAAACTTCAGAACTTCATGCCTGCTGCTGCTGCGCTAATAATAACTCAGGTTTCTATGGGAGCAGTAAACAGACCTCAGGTGATTACGCAACAAACGTGAGCACTGAGCAGGTGTGAAGGGAGCCTAAAGATGAAGGTTGATGTACATCTACATAAACGTAAATCTTCAGATTTTCCATCAAAAAGTACAGAAGCCAATTAATGGGTAGTTTCTAAAGTCTAAACCTGACCAAGGTGTATGGAGGGCCTAAACATAACTGAGTTCTTGTTAGTGACTAATCTTAACCAAGTAGTTTTTAATGCTCTAACCAAACAAGCGTTCTTTTTAAAAGACTAAACTAAACATATTTATTTTTAGGGCAAAATCAACCCAACAAAGGAGTTGTGTTTCAGCTGACAAGCACACAAAGCTAGAGATCCTTCAGGTGACTTCATGAAGCATGAAGGCAAGTTGAGATCTGCAGCTGCTGCAGATATCTGCATCACAGCAGCTCTGTAGCGTGCTTTAACAAGTGTAATCATGCAAAAAAATAAGAAGTGCGCCCGAAGGGAACTGATAAAATTCCTGTTGCCAGAATGAAAAGATCCACAAAGAGGTTAGTAAAGCTTCACAGGAAACAAATACAGTAGAAACAAGTTGGAGCAGATAGAAAACAAGAGAAGAAGGAAGCCTGTATTACCAGTGCGACCCCCTCAGTCAACACCAAACGGGGGTAGAGCCTCAGCGTCTCCAGGGCCACAACCATTGATCAGAAAGGCCTGACATGCAAAGGGAGGGGAGGCTGGAGGGGTGAGGAGGGGCAGCAAGATAAGCACAGTGAGGAGGAAGAGGAGGAGGAAGGACACACACACAAGAAAGAGAAAAACAACAACTGTGAGTCACACAGAGAAACAAAGCAGAAGAAGAAAGTTCAGAAATCAGTCAGGTGATTGACTATGACGTTCAGTCTTCAGTCACTGGGGTCCATGCAGTTACAACAACACACACACACACACTACATACAACAGCTGCGTGTGCCAGATGATGTTTGTAAACAGTCACTATCACCACATATATTTACTGAGTGTTAAATATTTATGATTCAAACCCTTCAATTTAAAATGATTACATTACAAAACTATTGTTTGTCATCTTCCATTCAATTGTGTGAAATTTTCATCAGCGACAGCCTCCTGCTGGCCTATGTGCAGACCGATGTTATATTAGCATTTATCTTAAATTAAGTTTTGTGTATGTTTACGTTAGCATATACCTATAGAGAAGGTAAATCAGCAGATATTTGAATGGAGGCTGGGAAACATTTGGATTAGGTTTGGATACATGCAGAGTGACTGCAGGTAAATTAGAAGATATTTGAATAGAGTTACGTGGTATAGAAAGGCAAAACACTGAGGTCTTTGTTGACTGGAAAAGCAGGTGCTAGTTTACTCGTGTTTACTCGTCTCTGTTATTTAAGTTTTCTGCAAATAAACTCCCACGTATTTAGTGAATATTCATTCGTTAGGTCACCTGGGTTCACCTGGGTAGGTGTAAACTGACCCTGATTCTGTCTGCAGGTGGGGCACCAGCTCATTTACATGTAAATAACACCCGAGCTTGCTTATCCGTCCTCAGAGGCCTGGTGGCTGGCTTTCATCAAACCAAGCAGCAAAGATCCTCAGACCAAGCACGCAGACTGTAACTATACGCAAAGTTCTTATTCCCACACAGACAGCAGAAAGCAGCGCCCAGAGGCACAACATTTGGGAGCAATAACAAATTTCTAACAAGTTTTTAATTGATGGCCTCTACTGCATATCACAAGCTCTCCGGATGCTGTGTAAACACATTTTAACATTTCAACTATGCAAAGATCCAGAAACACTGGTGACTTCTGAGCCCCAAAACTAAAAACTGTCCTTTTATTCAAGTAATCAAAAAATAATCAACACAGATGAGAGTTATTAATTTTGAATTTTTATTTCAATTCAGTTTCGTTTCCCTTTGTAGGATTTATCAGGAACAGGATCTAAGAAGCTGAGAAAAGACATTACTATCCAAACACAACGCTTGATGTCACACAGACACATTCGTTTGTTTAGTTAAACGCATTATCATCACCTACATCTTGGAGTAGCAGAATCTGTCAGCTTATCAAACTGTACAACAATAGTTTAATTTGATAATAATTTGCCTGAGTGGGTTTTGTTGGGCTTAAAATAGATTTAAGCGTATTTACTTCAGTCCTGCTAAGAGAGATGTTAAATAACTCCTCTGGTAATCTATAAGTGGTGGGAGTAACTGCAATACAATGAATCTTCCTAGTAACCAGAGTCCAATCTAAACCTAAAATTGTTTGAGATGGGTGACTGATCAGACTCGAATTTCAGCTCCAAAGCCACTAAGGCTGTTAGTGTTGCTCCAGTTTGTGTTGTGCTGATAAGCCTTCTGCACAACACAAAACACAGTGAACACACCCTCTCTGTGTACTTAAGCAAAAGCCACCAGTCTTTCAGTCACACAGTTTCCAGAATCCTCAAAAGTATGTGACACTGCGGCCTGCAAACATCAATAGCACTAGTGATCACACTCCCAGTTTCCAAGAATTCACAGTAAATTCTGCTGATTGAAGAAGCTTCGCGTAAGAAAGAAGTTTAGAGTTCTTACTGTGAGATACTCTGTGAACCACCTGTGGATTTTTATGTTAAACAATCATGATGTGATTGAAGAGTAGACAGAGAAGTTCAAAGGTATTTCATTAATTGTTCCAGGATTGAAGCCTTTTTTTAACCACTGTTCTCCACCCTAAGAGGAACTTTAAGAGCTTTACATCTGATAGCCACTGCTCCTTTTTAGTTATAAGATGGGGTCCAGTTCAAAAAGAGGCAAAAAAATAAATAAATAAAGATTATCATCTTATTTTTAAACCCCATGGCTTGCTTTCGTTACTTCTTTTTCTTGTTAATCTAATACTCAACAGTAATTTTAAAGGTAGTTACTGCATTAATAAAAAGTTTGATTTTGTACAGAGGACTTATTATAAATGGTTTATTCCTGTTGTAAATCAATAGTTAGCTACATGAATAGCTTAACTGACTGGTATTTCTGGTCAGAAGTAGCAAGATCAACCCCCTGCACACACCCCCATCAGTCACATTTGATAAACTTCTTTTTATCACTGACAGCTGCACACTGCAAAACAAACTCCTGCCATCGCACAGTAAGGGGGAGTGATAGTGAGGAGGAAGCACCCAGACACAACAGTGTATTTAATGTCTCCAAACTGATTATTTCATGTAAGCAACAAGCTGAAGCTTGAATTCCAGGAATGTATCTGGCGTTGTGAGGCTAAAGAGCCATTCATGCCAACACCGGCGTCACACAGGCAGGAGACCTGATGTATTATTTTACTATTTGTGAAACCAAACTCTAGATAAACATGCTCTCTCTCATTTCATTTTTACGCAAAGAGGCAAACAGTCCACCCTGTCAAGTAAACAGTGGAACTTATACACACAGGATTTTAATTGTCTCTTTGTTCTCATGTATGAACACACATCGCAAGTGTACCTGGTTGATGACGTAGATCCCGTAGTCGAGCTGTTGCCGTTGCAAGATCGGGTGCAGATAGTACAGCCAGTACTTAAGGTGCTCTTCTCGGTTGCGGAACGGGATGATGATGGCCACTTTCTGCAGCGCCTCGCAGTCTTTGGGTTTGAAGCGTCCGCCCGGCTGCACGTTGGGGTTCTCCTTTTTTATCAGCTCCAGGTTTACAGGAATGTTAAACTCCACTCGCAGGGGACCCACTGAGGACACAAACACCAACATCAGAGAGTCTGACTACAGAGTAAAGGATCAGCACAACCTTTTCAGGTGGCCACAGCAGAGAGCTTCACCCACAGGCAAAAAACTGAGACAAAGTATTATTTAAAAAAAAACCAAAATAGAGTGTAGAAAAACAAAAAGTTAAATAATATATAAATATACAACAACTAGGCCTCATTCACTAACATCCACATGGAAAAATACAGTAGGATAAGCTTCTATAAGCCATAGAAGGCCCTTAGCCCATATGGCATTAGCCATAGAATACCAGAACTGGCAGGTCCACCACTGGCGTCCTGCTCGTCACAGATGAGAGCAGCTTCACCGTGAACACATGTGACAGCCGTGAAAGCATATGGAGAAGCCGTGGAGAACAATATGTTCCCTGTAACATTGTTTAGCACGTATGTATTAGTATGTAGGGTCAGTGATAGTCTGAGAGGCATATCTATGGAGTGACGCACAGACCTCCACGGGCTCAGCAACAGCACCCTGACTGCCATTAGATATCAGGATGAAATCCTGGGACCTGTTGTCAGGCGATACACTGGTGCCGTGGGCCCTGGGTTCCCGCTGGTGCACAACAATGCCCGGCCTCATGTGGCGAGAGTATGAAGGCAGTTCCTGAAGGATGAAGGATTTGATACTACTGACTGGCCCCCACACTTGCCTTACCTAAATCCGATAGATTGCGCTCAAAACTTATGTTTGGCTTATGCCAAGTTGCAACTCAGACTGTCCAGGAGCTCAGTGATACCCAGGACACCATCTCATCTCATCAGGAGCATGGCCCAACACTGTCAGGCATGCATACAAGCAGGTGGGGGAGGGGGGGAGGGGGGGGGAGGCATACAAACTACTGAGAACCGCTTTTGAGTTGCTACAATGAAATTTGGGCAAACTGGACTAGCCAGTCACACCTTGATTTTCAGGGTTCATCCCTCTGTGAGTGATAAATTTCATTCCCATCAAACGATGCGGAGTCCTTTCATGCCAAACATATCACCAAGATAACCAGCACCGCCTCCCATTAAACTCTGATGTGTTATAAGCATTATATCTGAATGAATGAAAAGAGCGGCCCCTGAGAGACGAAGTAAAATGTATCTGAGGAAAACTGCTGTGAAGAGTCTGGTCACATAATCGTCAGGACAGGTTAAATGTGTTTGTGTACGCCTGCAGCGTGTTCTTCCAGTCTGTTCTGGTTTATTCTGACTGAAATGATGTGAGCACAAACAGCAGGAAAGAAAACTGTTTTCGTCCTGCAGAACATTTTCCAACCTTCTGCAGTTCTCAGTGTGTAATCAGAGAAATATGCTGCTGCAGAAAGAGTCCAAAAGTCCAAACAGCTCATTAACACACAAAGATTTGCGCTCTTCATCCAGAGAGCAGTTAGACGCTGATCTCAGGTCAACAACTTTTATACAGCCTGTATAGTCACGTCATTTTCCTGAACACGGAAACATGTCTGCCCACGCGTTACGGACATCTCTGTAACAGTGACATCATGCTAGACCAGTGCCAAGAAAACTACAGCTAGAACAGAGTCCTACTCATGTCAGATAAAATGTTCTGCTCCTCTGCAAGTCCAGAGTACAATTTCTCACTGTGTGATGACGTGTCAACAGAAACCAAACAGGACTCCCTAACAGAGGAAGCAGGAGCACAGCTGGAACCATTTTACTACATCCTTCACTGTTTAGCCTTCCACTCGTGGTTTCAGCACAGTTTCACATGTTAATATGTTCATCTTTAAGCCACTTCAAGCTGCTTTCAGTTGGTCATCCCTCTGGATAAAGATTTAAGGTCAGCTATTAAAAGATGTACGTACGCCTTTGTGAGATTTGATTTGTTAAATAGAGCAGCGTGCAATCATATTTCAGGAGTTTTGAGATATCCTAATGGAGTTTTGTTTGTTTTTTTATAAAGGGGGAGTTAATCTTGAGCTGAGTATTTACAGTCATATACAAAAGTTTGGGCAATGGCTCAATGTTCTCCCTATGATACAGTGAACAACAATCATAAGCATGTCATAAGTTTCAAAGACTTTATTGCTAAATAATTCACTTTTACAGTGTAGAATCCGTATTTACAGTTGTGAGTCTCCTTCATAACGTTTTCAATCCTCCGTAGCATGCTGGACTTACCAACACTCCTAGCTAATCACAGTTTGTGCTTTTAAAGGACTGCTCGTAGGTCTTCAGTTGAATTAAAAGTTGAGAAGTTTCCTGCCAATGGATACAAACTGCTGGGATAATGTCACTTTGCTCCTGGATCATTCAAGCTGGTCTTTGAGGAGATTTAAGGGCAGTCTTTAAAAAGCAGACTTGCACAGATCATTTTACTGGAGCTAGAAGAATTTGGACTGTTTTTAAGTGCTTGTTTGATTCTGAAACCCGAAGGAGCGCTTGGACCCAGAAAGAGCGAATGGCAAATCATATCCACTTAACAAGCGGATTTCAATGGTCTTTCTTTACTGTGAAAATTCAAACCTATTTGATAGTGAGGGTTCACTTCAGCCAGTTTGCCATCTATGAGATTGGAGCAAACACAAGTCACTTGACCTAAATAACCCCACAGCTGACCAATCGACTGATCCTACATACCCATTACTGACCTCTGGCTGTCAGACCGTAGATTACATGGAGCCATCTTGTGGCTCCACGTAATCTGCCCAATACTTGAGTAAATATTAGTTAGGATAATAGGAGCTTTTGGTCTTACAGAAACAAATAAGTGTTGTAGAGTGAAACCTCTTTATATGACACAATGTCTGACAGAGTTCACAGAGTCAAACCATTGATCATTTTCACTGCTCATTAATAACCAAGGAGAGCAAACTTAATCCGGCTCAAACAGAAAGAAAATGGACAGTGTGCAATGAATATTAATTGCACACTGCAAAAAATAAATGAATAAATAAATATATAAATGTCTATAGTAGATTGTAAAAAACAATCGTTTTTGTGTAGCATGAACATCCATATATTGGGTAGATAAAGCTATAAAGCTTATGAAAATACAGTTAAAAATGTATGTTTTCTGTCACATTTTCTAAAGCTGTCTGTATGAGGTCACAATTTTAAAAATCCACACTTTCACAAGTTCTCTGTGTAGTTAAAAGTCAAGATGGGTTCAGACTAGTTCACACTCAGAAACCAAAGAGTGCGATGAAGCTGAATGTCTGTGGGCTGACAGAGCTGATCTGAGAGGTCTGAGGGGGTCCGAGAGGTCACAGCTGAGGAAACTGTGAGATCATCAGACTAATAACAAACATCCTGATCAAAGTTACACAAACTGATCAAACTGAAAGTCCAGACAAACACGCAGAGAGGACGTTTATGAAAGAGAACACAGAACTCGTACTAAAAGTGTACCTGCACTACAAAATATTTTATAACACTGTCTGCACCTGTGATTTGGAACAGACTTGTTTTAAAACCACAGTCCACCTCATAAGAGACACAATTCATTCAACCAAAAATGCAAAGCACCTCATGAATGTGGATTCTCTCCTTTTAGTTGCAGCACTCTAGCTAAAACCTGCAGTAGGCTGGCGAACTGGTTCATGGGTGCTGCTATGCCAAAGTCACAGAGGTTGCAGAACAAGACGAGGACTCCAAGCTGCAGTCCAACACGGAGGAGATTGAGTGTGTCTATGGGAGGAGAGACGCACTCGAGAGCCAGCTGGTCTGAATGTTTCCGCTAAAGGGGCTCTGTAAGCGTTTTTTTATCTTATAAATTCCAACCTTGACATGAGGTGTGTGTGTGTTTGCATGTGTGTGTTTATAAAGGAAGCCTCAGGACTGGAAACCTCAGGTCAGATGTGAACAGACAGCATCTGGTTTCCTCTACTCTACCTCCTCAGAGACTCGTAAGCCTGCAAACTGCTGCTGCTTCTGTCGGCTGTTTCTCACAAACAAAGCATGGAGGACGAGCAGCTTTAGCAGAAACCCGAGCTCCAGCAGAAACTCAGAGGAGGAGCATGTACAGAGGCTCTGATTGGCTTGCATTATCTCACATCTGGAGAACATCCCAGCACCTCTGACTGCATCCCCACACCAGGAGGAGACATGAGGAGAGAGGAAACACCTTATTAGAGATCTTTAGATCACAGCTGGATGACACTGAGATTTAATGTGAGCCAAAACTACGAAGTTTAAAAGTAACCGAACACCTGGCTGCAGCTGTACGTCGTATCTCCTGAATGCTGTTTGGACTCCAATCAGATGAACTCAAGAACACACAAAACTCCCCCATAAATCAAGCCCATTCTGGTGTTTAAACTAGAGCCATCTGCAACCCCACAGATTCATGAAACCTAACGTGGAGGCAGCTCCTCGTGTTCTTCCACCTCATCTATTTAAAAAGTAACGACACACACAACAATTACTCTCATTT
>NW_005187421.1:5306601-5309181 GCF_000239375.1 Pundamilia nyererei
TTTTTTTTTTGTAATGACTTTTTCATGGTAACAAACTGTTAGCATGAAGGCAGAGCACAAGTTCTTATCAGTCGTACTTCAGAGCTATCTTTGACCTCACGACAGAAGGAGGCAGGAGGTATTTTTGGACCGAGATGTCATTTAAGCTATTTCCAGGTACACTTCAAAACATATCATGTACCACAAAACATATTTGGTTAATCTAGTCCAGGGATCTCAAAGTTATTTTGCATCATGGATCAGTGAAAGTATATAACAAAATGTGTAAAATTACAGAAAATATAACTGCTGACGGTTCATCGTCCAGACTGTCCTGTAAATATAACATATGAAGTTTTTGTTCATTCACAGAAGACTTCCTTGAAGTCGCTGGGGGGGAGTAATTTCTATACCAGAAGGTGACCTTTTTTTCTTTGTGTATCTATTACTATTGCAGGGAGGGGTCTTTTATCAATATAAAAAGCTGTAAAACCTATGAAAAATACCTGATCAAGTCTAAAGATCTCAGTTAAATTGCAAAGCCTTGTCTGTTCACCTATCCTGATACTGGAGCAGATCCTGAAGCTTGAGCTTCATATTTAGATCATACTTTTAAAACCTGTAAGTTTCATTTCTGCCAGCATCACTGAAAGTAGGTGCTCTCTAATGCCATAAAGTGGGAACAGAAAGTGATTTGTAACTCGATTGTGCAACAGGCAAAAAGAGTACAGGAATGTGGCTTTAAGGCAGCCACATTTCTGAATTAAACTCTTCAAGTGCCGTTTTCATTTATTTAATATCATAGAGGTATGGACTGTTTGTTGGACAAGATGAGCACGTGAAGGCGTCTCTTTGAGTAACTGTTCTCGCGCCTCTTCTCCACAGCAGAGTGATGTGCCATACATAAATAATAACAACCAGTATGAACTAAGTTTAGTAGATAAAGCTACCCTAACTGTAGTTTTTGTCAGGAAAGGAAGACACAATGTCCAGTGTGCTGCTTTTTTCTGCCACGACTCATGCTGTCACAGCATCGTCAACCTAAAAAGGATAAGCGCAAGAGAATGGATGGATGGATCTTAAACAATGTCTTACCCCTGCAATAAGGCAGCATTTCCAACCTCGGGCAGTTATTAAAAAAATCCAGCTCCACAAACCGTTTCTAAAACAACAATTCAAACACTCAAGTGACCTCATTTGTTCTTGGTGATGAAACTTAAAGGAGCAGTACAGTATCTTGCTACAGAAATACAGTGAGGTGTCGGGAGGGAACAAGTACACTATTTAAGCCCCAAATGCTTGGTTTTAATTGTTAGTAATCTGCATTTATGCCGTTAAAAAGTAAACGATCGTGAGTCGTGAAAAGCATATTTATTGTTTTTGGTAGTTGAAGCTAAAGTCTGTTTGAATAGGTTATTAAGTCACAGAAACCAATACTGTCACAATTATACTGCCCTGTTTCCTATTAAAATGTGAGGACCGAAACTAGTCAATCTCCGAGGTTTGTGCTGTTTTAAACCTTTAAACAGACTGTGGACCTCAGAACCAGGGTTCTGGCTAGTCTTACCCAGCAGGGGGGACGTCTCGGGGCATTTCTCCAGCTTCTTCACCGGCTGCTCCAAGACTTCCCCCTCTTCGGAGACTTTATCCCCGTCTTTCGCAGGCTCGAGTCCGGAGGTCACCACCGGGTTGTTATTCTGGATCTTAGGGATGTTATTACTGGACTGCTGATTCTGAACGAAGGCGAGGCGGAAATCGTAGGAGCGGACATAGAAGACCACAGTGACGGCGATGTGGAGAAAACAGAGCAGCACCACCAGCTTACAAATCCGGTGGAGGACGCCGAAGTTGACGGAGGACTCTCCGGGCATCCTGGCTCGCACAGTCCCGGAGGTGTTTCGTTAAAACCCGGCCGATGAAGCGGAAATAATGTCTGTTTCCCCTGGTCGCTTAATGTTATCTGCTTCCAGACTCCATTTTCCTGCAAGTTGTCGGGAAAGTTTCCAAGTTTCCTGTGATATCCGGTTAAAATAAGAGCGAAATGTCGCGGGAATAAAGCGAATAACCGAGACGTCAAAAACAAAAACAAAAACGAGCTCCGTCACGTTCAGGTGGATGGTAAATTAATTAGTTTGCCCCTCAGTTCCGGTTTAAAATAAACTCACAGCTACGCGGCTCGGAAACTATGCGTCTCCGTTAAACGGCTCTTTTAAAGTTGGCTAACAAACGTTAACAAATCCCGCAGAAAAGTTCTGAAAAGTGCTCGAGAGAAACATCCGCACGTCAGTCAGTACCGGAGCCGGGAGCAGCAAACGTCAGTTCGGAGGGTGAGCTGCGAAGTTCCGGAGAGAGTGGATAAACTTTCGCGTGCCGCAGAGGACACTAACCTGTCAGTGTGACGAAACTATTATGAACACCTCCGGTTTCAGACTTTCACAATAAAACACAAAACCACCCGGAGTGCCGTTTCTCTAAATGCTTACTAATAAATTATATGTTATAAATTAATCCCACTGATCTGTCAGTCAGTCAGTGAATTAATCAATCAAGAAGTCTTTTTCTATATAAAACATGGATGTATCCATTGATAAGTTTTTTTTC
>NW_005187421.1:5317508-5321643 GCF_000239375.1 Pundamilia nyererei
CAGACAGCATAGCCCCTGGGATCCCTGGGAACACAATAAGGTAGCGATTCACGGAGATTCTCCGTGAATTGAACTTAACAATGTAATTTTAATTGGAAAATATTTCATTCACAAATGCAGATTCTGGACGAATGATCTAAAGCTGTTTAGTAAGTCTCTGAAAGCAGTTCAAAATGGATCAGTCTATAAATTACTCTCATTACTTAGTAATTTAAATTTAATATGTGTGTGTGCCTTTTTTCTTTTTTCTCTTTTCTTTTTGTATAATTTTTATTTATTGACATATTTATTTTTCATATTTATATTTATGGATCATTGTATTTGGTCAGCCTGTGTTGTTGTTACAATATGTTCAATACAGCTTTTTGCCTGGCAAAAAAGAAATCAAGTATCCATCCATAAATTTAAAAGTTTATGCTGGACTTGGAATCAGTTTCGTTATGTTTTTCCAGAAGCGTTTAGCAGCACCTGCAGTCTTCCTCGGCCGGCAGTCTTTGCTCTGTCGTCTGTGCAAACTGAAGGAGAAGTGATAATACCTGTAAGTAAGCTGCTGGTTGTTTCTCACTGTGGATGAAACTTTTAATGTTAGGCAGGCTCCAGATGGAGGCCCAGAGGTACCAAACCCCCACTTTCTCTCCTCATTCTCATTCCTTTTTTTAAGTGGTAACTGCTCCAAGATCCTTTTAGAAAAATCTAAATAAATAAGGTTTGTATTTTGTTTTGTAGCTCCTGTCACTTGTTTCCAGTAATGATGCCCAGGTATCATCTTCTTGAATTAGCTGTGTCTTGTTACCCTGATGTTTCCTGTATCACTGAATACTGCTCACTGCTCTTGTTAAACTCTGAGAACCTTGTTCTTGAAAATAGGTACCAACGCACTTCTATTCCATTTCTCAGTCATCCCCTCCAGAGCACGCCTTCGCCTCTCCGGGCTCTTTTCCAGCTGTTCCCTACTCTCATTGTGTTAAACAATCTGATCAAAAGGTCCACTGCCCTCTCTCCTAGACATCTCCTGGTATGTCATCTGGACCATCTGCCTTTCCACTCTTTGTCCTCATCATAGCTACCCTCATTTCCTCCCTACGAATCATCAGCTCTTCCTGATTCACTCTTTCCACCATCCATCCTCCACTCAAAGTACTCATTTTGAGTGCTAGTACACTTCCATCTCTGCCCTTAATCACCCTAACCTGTTGCACATCCTTTACAGTTTGATATCTCTGCCTAGCCAGTTGATACAAGTTCTTTTCTCATGCCTTAGTATCAGACCTCCTATAAAATTCACTATCGGCCTTTTCCTTTGCTTTTGCCAGTCTGTAAGCACTGTTTTGATATACTCAGATGTTAATTTTGTGTTTAAAATAATTTCAATTTAAAAAATGAAAATAAAAAGTATGTAAAATCATTCAATAAGGAATCAAACCTGATTGACTGAAACAAAAATGATTCTGAGAAATCAGTGGTGTGAGCATTTTTAACCCTTTATTATACTGATTCATATACGTTCATCAATACTGGGATAATCTAGTTGAACGATAGGTGTGTATGGAGGTTTTACAATTTGTATAAATTTCACGGTCAGGTGAGGGTGAGGACTATGTACAGTTATGTCCAAAGAATTTGGGGAAGCAACATATTTTGTGATTTTGTCTCTGTCCACACCACAGTGGATTTAAAATAAAATAACAAACAAACAAACAAACAAAAAACAAGATGTGATTGAGGCACAGACTTTCAGCTTTAATTCAAAGAGTTTAACAAGAGCACTGCATTAGCTGTTTAGGAGACAGACATTTCTATAGTCTCCCATTTTCTTTCTTTCTTTCTTCCTTTTTTTCTTTTTTTTTAACAGGAACTGGCTATTTGGTGTAGCAAGCACAAGAGTTCCATAACAATACAAGGCTACGTTTTGGCACAACACTGAAACAACAGAGTATAACTTTTTGTTTTCAATTAAAAAGCAAAACAAAAAAACTGTCTTTATTGTTCTGTATGAGGGAAAAGTCATCTTTGTAGGTAACTGTGACATTTTATATAAAACAAATTAAATCAACTGGATGTATCAGGTACAATAATCAAAATAAAGTGAATAAAATTAATGAATTATGCTATTTAATAAATAAATAAATAAATAAATAAATAAATAAATAAATAAATAAATAAATAATACGGTTACTTTAAAATAAAAGATTGGGAACTGATTTCCACACCTCCTCGCGCTGTGTGAACGACGTGCTGACGTCACGGTCGTGCGTCGCTGTGGAGGAATGTGCGGAAAGTTGTGTTCACTTTTCTCCGTGCGCTGTTCGTCGAAGGGAGAAAGAAAAACTACAAACAGAAGCAGAAGTCCAGGAAAAGTTTCGTAGAGTTCGGACGTGAGGAGCCGGTGAGTGTCCAGGCTGCAGGGCGGGAAGTGTCGGGCTGAAAGCGCATCTGTGCGGGGTTTTTGTCGGAGCGGAGCGGCTGCAAAGTTGAAGTCAGTTTGGGAAAATGGAGGCGGTGAGGTGGTGAAGAAGGCGCTGTCCGGGGCTGATCAGGACCATGGCTAACACTCTAACACATCGACCCACACTTTCCCCACATTCTCCCGGCTGCCAGCTGCAGATTCGCCGCTGAAAAACAGCTGGAAAAGCTCCTGTAACACTTTAGACCGACTCCGAAGTGCCGCAGTAAAATGTCGCTGTTTGATTCGACTTGTGCGCTTCCGCAAACGAAGTTTGGTGAAACTCCGTAAGGATCTGAAATGGTGGCTGTAAATTACAACGGCAGCTTTACAGCTACCATTTTTTACACGAGTAAAATATAATCTCATGGGTTCAAGTTAAAAGTGATTTAATCAAACGTCTTAGGAAAAAAAAATCGTGAGTGAGATTTTTTTTTCTACAGAAAATAGTTCCTGATGTTGTTAGTCCCCAGACATCCTAAATCTGGGCAGATTATTGGACTTTCACTTTTTAATCCTTCACTTAAAACCTCCTTCTTTTGTCCACTCTGACCTTATTTAACTTGATCCAAATCAGCTGAACAAGTTTACTTCCACCACTGCTAATTCGATGTCGACAGATTTATGGAGGTATTTGTGTTTTTATGTGGCAGAGTTTTAGGTTTTTTTCACTTCTGTTTTTCCACCATAAATTCGGCTTATTTTCTGCTGAATAACTTTGACCTTTAGTTGGTGAGATGTGGGGTTTAAGTAGCTGCCAGGCGGCCTCCTTCCCCGCGGGATGGTCCTCTAAACTTGGTGTTTTTCCAGAGGGACTTCTGTGTGGCGCTGTCGACTGAGCCGTGGTGCTGCTTTCAAAATGGCCGACAAAGCGATGCAGTGAAAGTTTTCAGTTGTTATTTCAGCATCTTTACTGCAGGATGTTTATTCTGAGAGGAAGGAAAATTACTCTGTAATGACTTCCTCTGTTTTTTTTATAATAGGCAAATTCATCTCCCGGGAGGCTCTTTGATTAGTAATAAGCGCTAATATTTAAAATTGGTAAATTAAAAAGACCTAAGCCGCAAGTGACCAAGCTATTTAAGCGACTAACATGACCAACGAATCGCTTTTTTAATATGAAAAATATTTTAAACAAAATAAAATAAAATGAAGTCCCATTTTTATTAATTTTTTTTTACAATAAGTTAAAAACACACACATTGTATCAGTAAAATGTATCATACAGTCCAAGTATTACAAATATTTTTAAAAAGTTTTAGTAATACTAGGAAAAGAATACATTTTTTAAAAGTTAAGACAAACACTGTTTCTGTGACACATTTTATTCCACGTAGGAGTACGCTGTGCAAATGCACTGCGTAAATTGTGAGTAAGAAAAATTTACACACAAGCCAGTGATTTATCAGTAATTTTATACGTGACTGTGTTCGTACTCTACCCTCAAACTTAGATGTAACAGCATGAGAACAAATAGTGGCCCTTTTCTTAGGAAAAAGCACAAGTCTTTAAATAGAAAACTGCTGCTAATAACAATAATAAAACTATTGTCGTTATTATTGCCCTTTGGTCATCATCTACAGTTTGCAAAAATCCCCCAAACAAACCATAATGTCTCAGTCATCCAGGTCATGTTAGCCTAGGAAGCTTTATAAGAAGGCAAGTGGACTTATTTAAATTTCTTGAAAACGT
>NW_005187421.1:5321716-5333657 GCF_000239375.1 Pundamilia nyererei
ATGCAGGTTTCTCTCTTAAAACATCGTCACCACTTCTGCTTCAACTGGAGGTAAACTAGAGGAGTGATAGAGAAGTAGTGGCAGTATGCAGATTGCACAAGCCTGCTGGTTCAGAATGAGTCTGATTTAGTAACATGCGAAAACAAGCCGGTCCACATGTTTTGTAGATTAGTTTTTTGCACAGGGTAGGAACGGTTCCACTCAAATATTCAGAAATGAGGGCCATGAGCTTGTGTGGATTTGCAGATTTGCATTTATCTGTAATTATGGACATTATTAAGTAGATTGCGCTCAAATCCTACATGAGAAAAACTGGTATCTGTGGTCCGTCTTAGGCAGAGAGGATTTAGAACTCTTCATGTTCAGTGTTACACATAAGTTAAAGGAAAAAATAACCAGAAACATATATGTGGTTATGATTCTGAGGTCGCAGTTATTAAAAATATTCCTCCCGTGTCGTTGTCCCTGCAGCTTTCCGTGTGTCTAGGTGAAGCGCTGAACTCCACATGGCAGTTCAGCCTGTGTTCTCACTCGATATGTTCCCCGTGGGTGTTCCTCTGATGGAGGATGGGCAGAATCTCAGCGACATGCCCAGGAACACGCTGCCCGCCCCTCAGTTGGTGATGCTGGCAAACGTGGCAGCGGTGACAGCCGCGGAGAGCAGCGGTGGCTGTGATGGTGAGAAGGAGATGATGGAGCTGAAGACCGTGGGAGGCAGCTACTCGGACAGCGAGGACGAGAGTGTGGTCAGGTGAGGAAGTGAGAACGAGTCCGACCTCGGCTTGACCCCCATATTAACCAAGGGAAACTTTAAACAAACATTGGAACTATTTTTTAACTCATGGGTTGTTTGCTATTCCTGGAAACATCCAGCCGTTTCTATATTTGCCATTAAGAGAAAAAACCTTCAGCGACAGCTCCTCTGAATGGCAGAAATCATAATCACACTTTTTTTCTGTTGAGATTGCGTTTGGTCAAACATGATTACACACACAGGGTTCCCGCAGGTCATTAAAAAGTCTGGATTTAAAATGAAGGAAGCTAAGATCTATAAATGTTTTATGTTTCCCTGTGAAGTTGCAAAAGGCGTTACATATTCCAGTTGAGGACAGCCCGCGAAGCTCCCATGTGCTCCCAGTTCAGAAGCGAGTTATCTGCCTTTTTTTGCTGTCATGAAGAATGAGTTGTTGCTTTTGTAGTAATTTTCCCTTTCCAGCAGCACTTAGTGTGGGTAGTTTGGTTTGATTTCAGCTTAACTGTGAGTGCGTATTGCCAGGAATTCCCTTGTTTGTGCAAAGGATGCCCACAGCAGGCAAAATATTTTAAAGCATGCTCTAGATTTTCTGATTGAGATATTACTGATAATAAAAGAAAGACCTGCTCTATAGAACCTGATAGTAATATTGCAGATACCTGTTTCATCTGGCCACTAACTCACCTGTGTGTGCGATCAGGTATGGCTACGAGAACCAGAATCAGAGAGATGCCGGTATTGAGAAGTATCCCGAGACTCTGGGCCCAGGTATCCGTGCTGTGGTTGTTGGAAACAGGACAGAGGAGAATGAGAACAAGGATGAGGAAGACAAAGCTGAAGATCTGTCCTGCCCGCCTCAGCCCTGCTCCTCCTCCTCCGCCACCACCACTAAAACACCACCTCCCCAGGGTGCCAAACGCAAAGAGGCCCCGCCTGCTGTGACGGAGAGCACGAAGAAGAAGAAACCGTTCCACTGCAAACCATGTCACTTCCAGGCGGAAAATGAGCAGGAGTTTGTGGATCATCTAAGCACCCACAGTATCAGCAAGATGATGGTGGTGAACCGGGTGGAGGGGAGGAGCAAGACCAAGGCAAAGGAGGCGGAAGCACCCGAGGACCCGGCAGGTGGTGAGGCCGAGAGCGGCGGGGAGGTGGCAGCCAATGCAGATGACATCAAAGGGCTGATCAGGTGCGAGCGCTGCGGCTACAACACCAACCGATACGACCACTATATCGCCCACCTGAAACACCACAACAAGGAGGGTGAAGACCACAGGTAAGACCTGCACTTGTGCACTGACACACACACTTTGCCTCCATATACCAGCATTTTGCAGGAAAATTAATGACCAGTTGTTTTACCGACCTGAGTAACGAGTGTGTGCTGCCGCTGTGTCTCTGCAGGGTGTTTAAGTGTACTCTGTGTCCATACACCACCGTCAGTCAGTACCACTGGAGGAAACATCTAAGGAATCACTTCCCCAGCAAACTGCACACCTGCAGCCAGTGCTCCTACTTCTCTGACCGCAAGAGCAACTATATCCAACACATTCGGACTCACACTGGTACGACGACCCTCTGCGTTTCTGTCTTTTGCCTGTCTGAAGTCTTTTAGGCACTAAAAGTGTCTGTACGTAGGTAGTCGTGGGACCTCAGTGTTATTTTCTGTCTATTTCAGGTGTTCGCCCATTCCAGTGTCCATACTGCGACTACTCAAGCTCACAGAAGACCCACCTGACCCGACACATGAGGACTCACTCAGGTAAAACTAACTGTAGAGGCTAATAAATCAGTTGGAGAGTTGAATAGTAAACTGTTAAATCAGTTGTACAACACTGCTCGATGCTTCTCTTAGCCAGCCAGAGTGAGTGGTTTGCTCTCTTTGTTTGGCACTTGTTCCAGGATTAAGCAGATGGCGTAAAGACCCGGGCAGTTTGTCAGGGCAGTAGTAGTAGTTAGGGCTGCACGATTTTGCATAAAATGAGAATCATGATTTTTTGGCTTAGAATTGAGATCACGATTCTCTTTTCCGGTATAAATATTTATTGCACTTATTAACTGCACATCAACTTCGTAACAGTTGAGACTGAACATAAAAACAATAAATAACCATAAAAACAACAAATGTCTCACGTTTTGTTGTTGCTGCAAAATGTTGTACTGCTTGAAATTCCGTCTCCACCGTTGCTCGACACTGCGTGTATAGAGCAGGTAGTGCAACAATAGAAAAATAGTTGCGGGATGGCACTGTGTAGCGTTTGTCTAGGGTGTTGATCATTTTCCTAAATCCCTCGTTTTGCACAGTGTTGATGGGAGCCATATCTTTGGTCAGGTGATAAGTGATAGCCTCCGTAATTTCTTTGAGTTCGACGTGTATAGGGAAGCGCTGTATAAGGTTCCCGTTATTGGTGTTTGGGTGGTTGACCGGAACGGATTTTCTCCTGTCTCGTCATCCCTGACGTGCTGTCCGTTGTTTTTTCCCTGGTAACTTTAGCATCACACGGCACAGCTTCTGTATCACGTGGTATAAGGCTCCGCCCTTGTCATTTGGAAGAGTGAGCGCTTGTTTTCATGCAGAGTGCGTCCCGGATCAAAATGCGGTACAATCGTCGTCGTCTTTTTTTTCTTTTTTTTTAATCGTTGTCATTTGGAAATGAGATATTGGAAATGAGACATAAGTATGAATCGAGATCGCGATTTTCTAACGATTAATCGTGCAGCCCTAGTAGTAGTAGTTTCTTGTCCCTTGAAAGCAGGATTGTCCCATATTTATAAAATACGGCCGAGTTTGACACCCTTGGTCTAGATTCCGAAATGTACCTTTCTTTCTTATCTAGCTCATAGTTGAATATTCAAGACCCGAGAGTAAAATTGTTAAAGTATTAGTATTACAGTAGTTTTAGTGCTCACACTGCTGTACTTTAGTAGATGTAGCATGGTGATATTAGTGATATATGATAGGACTAAGTAGAATTAATGTCACTGATGTTTTCGCTCTGTTTTTGTTCCTCTGACTCACTCTGAACATTTCTGTTTGTGTTGCTCTCACTGAAGCTGTCGCTGTTGGACTAACATGGTAACAGCAGAACTATATGCTACCACCTCCTGTGTTGTGTTGTGTTGTGTTGCTCTGTGGGGCATTCACACCGAAGAGCAGATGAATCTGAAAACATATCAGCGGGGTCAGAAAACGGCCTCTGATTAAGTGGTTTCAGTTTTATCTGCTCTTCTGTGATCCTCAAACTCCTGCATGAACGATCCTGTTTCAGTTATTTGGCTTCCATCGAATACACGAATAAACCTTAATGATTTGAAAGTAATAATTTTGCAGATTTTACTAAACAAGATACAATTTATAGATTTGCTGAGAAAAGGTTAAATAAAAACTCCACCTATAAAAAGCAAAAAGCACATTAACAGCAATTTGACCAATCTCCACGTAACCAAATTCTGTGAGGAGGGTAGGATGGTAAAGTTTTGTTGGTTTGGTCAGCAGTAATTGCCCTCCCTTACACCGTTGGATAAATGTTTGGTCTATGGGCTCCAGCTGGAGACCGTTCAACTTCAGCAGTGATGATCTTTGGCCTGAAAGGTGGCCACTTTAAACCGAAGTTGATGTTTGGAAGCTAGTTTGCTCGATTTCACCATGGAGCTCATTCAAAAAACAGCAGCCACAATGGGAAGTTGTCCACAGGTGCACAAGGAGATTACTTTGAACTAGAGATGAGTCAGACTTGTGCATGGTGTGTTTTTTGTTCTTTATGGTTAAGAAAAGGACCTCAGGGTTGTGAATACAGACATATAGCAGTTACAGACAAACATAAGGAATCAGTCTACTGACGTATATAGATCCTCAAGTATCAGACTCACCTGCTGCATGAAGCTTTTCTATATCCTACTGCCTTCACTGCAAGGGTGTAACACCTCACTTTCTTGTGTGCAGGTGAGCGTCCTTTCAAGTGCGAGAGCTGTACCTACCTGGCAGCCAACCAACACGAGGTGACTCGACATGCTCGACAGGTCCACAATGGTCCCAAACCTCTTTCCTGCCCATACTGTGAGTACAAGACCGCTGATCGCAGCAACTACAAGAAGCATGTTGAACTCCACCTCAATCCTCGGCAGTTTCTCTGTCCCCTCTGCAAGTATGCTGCCTCCAAGAAATGCAACCTGCAGTATCACATCAAGTCTAGGCACTCTGGCTGCAATGTTGCCCTGGATGTTTCCAAAGTCAAGCTGCGAGTCAAGAAACCAGGTCCCGAGAGTGCAGAGGAAAAGTCAGACTCTGGAGCAAATAAGCTTGATGATTCATCCAGCATTGAGGAAGACCTGGACATGGACAACGGGGAGGAGGAGTCGAGTCCTATCAATCTGTCAATCAGAAAGAACACTCGGCCCAGCACTGGCCAATCGGTACAGACCGAAACACCTGGCAAGGTTCAGAAGAAATCAACCATCACATCTGAGAAACTGCCAAAAGCGAAGGACAAAGTGGAACCAGAGAAAAAGATCACAAGACAGAAGAAGGTCGAGAAGGTCACTGAGAGTCCGGTGGAGAACGCATCTGTTAAAGAAATCCAGAAGGAGACAGAAAGTTTAGAGAACAAAGTGAAGAGACGAGCCAAGAAGCTTGCAACAGAGAAAGTAGCTGTTCAGAACCAAGCAGAAGCACGCATAACCCAGAAAGACCCAGCAGAGAGAGAGAAATCTAACCAACAAAGGCCAGAGGAGGCAAGATCAGCCAGGCAGAAGCTGGACAAAGAGGAACAAAAAGGGATGCCTGAGAAAGAGAAAGAAAATCAGAAGAATGACAGCAAAAATGCCAGCAAAGCCAGAAAGTCTGGAACAAAGAAGTCTGAGAAGACTGCAGAGCACGTCAAACAAGCTCCACAGAAACACAAGTGTCCAGAGAAAGGTCAGAAGGAAAAGGTAGTCAAGGAAAAGGCATTAAAGAGGAGAGCTGTGGAGGCTTTAGATCTTTCCAGCAAGCCCTGCACTCCATCCAAGACCAGGAGGGTGAAAGCCTCAGCTGTGGAGGATGTTCAGTCTAAACCTGCCTCACAAAACACCAGTAAGGTAACTGAGTCCAGTCTGACAGCACACAAGTCCAATGGGGCAATACCAGCAAAGCAGAAGAAGACGAGGAGCTCCAACAAGAAAGCCCCCACCCCTCAGCCTGCTGTGGAGCCAGCAGAGGGTCGAGCAACTTCAATCAACAGTCCATGCTCAGAGGCTCAGAAAGTTTCTCCTCATCTGGACAACTCAAAGGAAACCACTCACAGCGACCCAACAGAACACAGCCCTGCAGCAAGAACCACCGCAAGTACACATGCTCCACCAGAGCCAGAAAAGACTCCAAACAAACACTCTAAGAAGACGGACATTTCACCCACCTGCAGCTCCGGTGAGGACACGCCTTCTCCTGCTGAAGAACAACCTGCGCCAACATTCCTAAAACCCAAGTCACCACCTTCTCTGGTGCTCCCTGGGCAGCGAAGCAAACCCACCGAGCCCGAAGATGACGAGGGCATCCACAGCAGCCACGAAGGAGGGAGTGACATCAGCGACAGCGCCTCCGAGGGCAGCGACGACTCCGGCCTCAATGGCAACGGCGCCGGGTCGACTAAGATGTCCAATGACCCAGAAACACCCACTGATGAGATCCCAACTCCTACTGAGCTAAAGAGTCACATGTGCATCTTTTGCGACCGCACGTTCCCCCTGGAGGTGGAGTATCGGCGCCACTTGAACCGCCACCTGGTAAACGTCTACTACATGGACAGCAGTTCCCAGAAATGAGGAGCTGTATCCAGCACACTGTGCATCTTTAGGACCCGTCTCTGCTTTAAAGTGCAGACACTCCAGTTGTGTGAAATAAGACTGCACAAACGTATAAACTGAACAAATGTCTCATCATTTGGTGTCCGATCACCAACTCTTTAGATTTAGCAGCTGATTCTATTCAGTTATCACCAGATTTGCTCTTGTTTTGCTGATTTGAAGACTTCCAGGATTCCGCCTCCTCCTGTGGAGTCCTGGAAGAGGCGTCGGGGGCTATGTTAGGTGCTCAGACCCTTTTGAACTTTTACATGCTGGTCTGGTCTGGTCTGTAGGGTCAGTTTGAGCCGACACACTGGCATGTACATATGCTTTTCTCTCTCTCAGATCATGTCCACCTCAACTCTGCTGTTGCACATACAATGAATTTTAACATCATATCAATTTTCATGACCTCCACAGAACATCTGGAGACCTTTTTAAACCTGTCAGTGTCGTGAAGTCTCCATGTAGGGAAAAAAAAGAAAGATTTTCTAGTGTAAAAGTGGAATTTTTTCCCTTTTTTTTTTTTTTTTTAAAAAGAAAAAACATTCAGTGCCTTTGACAATCAGCTGTTGAAATGTTGCGCTTTTCTTCTCATTTGTTTTTATATTTGTCGTCTGAAGGTTCAAGTCTGCAGAAAAATGCCTTTCTCCTTTGGTGTGTTCAAACAAAACCTGAAGCAGAGTCGCTGGATTGTTTTTGGACCTTTTCACAATCACATATATTAATAGCCAGTGGGATGACTGCTTCTTAATAAACCTCACCAATACCTGGAGTCATGTAACATTCAAATGAAGTCCTAAGATTACTCTCCTTATCATTTAGCAACTGGCTTTTCCTCCATTTCTGGCTTGAAGTAAATGGACAGTCTGCAGGAAAATCGACACAGCTCAAAGCAAATCTGTTGAATTTGTGTTCAGTTCTTCACAACCTTTTCCAAACTTTGTTTGTAATCACGCTGCACTTAAACTTCACTTTGCATTTGGTCTGAATATGCCATTTTTGTGTTAGGGACTAGTGTTAGGGCTACTTTATGGAAAAGATTGATTAAAACCAAACTAAATAGTAAGTCTACTTAAAATAACCAGATTTTTGAAAGGATGAAAACCTGCTCACACAATTATTTTGTGCTTCCACAAAAAAAGTGTGTGTGTGTGTTGAGCAGGCTTCAAACCACATAGCACCTGAGCCCCACGCCTTCAGGATCAAACACTTTAAGTGTCTCACCGTTTCCTGTGGTGGCCTCTCGCTATTGTGACCACTGATGTTCTTGCATCTGTGCATTAGCAGCTATTTGAGTTTGCTCAAATGTGCCTAACTGGAATAGCTGAATTCCGGATACTTTTCACCAGACTGTGCAAATTTGTCAGCACAGCCCATATTATAGAGGCGCCAACAGGAAGATGAATTTTATTCTCAAAATTCCCTTTTCCCCTTAGTGTGGCCCTGGTACCAGTTTGTGAATGCTTTGATTAAAGATCTGGTTATTACACCAGCTGTAGTAAAACATTAAATTCCATTAATGGTTAGGGGTTGGGGGGTTATTTTTCATTACAGTTTCAGTGCGATATTCCTTTTAGTGGAGACGCCAAAGTGTTTTCTTTCCGACTGTACAGAGTGATCATCATCCGAGGACTGTTATTATTACAGAGGCTTATTACTATCAAATGAAAACGACATCATGCGTATGAGTTACTGCTTGTAAAGGTTTGTGTCAGCAGCAGCTTGTGTAGTTTCTGTAACTTAACGATAAGGATGGTGTTATTTGATCTTTTCTGTAATTAAGCCCATTGGGGCTCATCGAGTCTTCCAGAGCAAGCACTGCCCTCAGTGCTTGCTCTCAGGCATCTCTAAGCCTAACTGAACTGTGCCAGAAAGGTGAAAATGACCTTTTTAAAGAAAGGAACAAAATTTATTTGGGGCTGCGTTCAGAGGACACTACATTTACGTGAGCCAAAAAGTCCGTCCAGTCAATCCCGAAACCGCTTTTGTTGCTAATTCACACTGCGATCAGAAGGTTCTTCCTGCTTCTACAGACTTTGTATTTTAGTTTCCGTCTTGAAGCCTCAACTTGAGCACCTTGGCCTCCACCATGCCCCATGTACAGCTTAATATCAGAGTAACTGAGTGATGAAAATGATCAGATAATATTACACCAACTTTATCGTTTACAAAGGTTTGCAGCCTGTTTAACAAGATGAAACGTCTTCTCCTGTCAGGTTTAAATCAAATTAGAAATGTTTGTCTAACTGTCTGATGTTATTGTGAGCAGCTTGAGTGCACTCTTCAGCTAAAAACTAACCGATTAAAGCTTTAATCTGTAACGTACTTTCTTCTGCTTTTTTGTAAATAAAGATTTCCAAACACTATCAGCAACTTCAGCATCTGTCTGCCCGTTTTTAATAAAGTTGGAACATATTCAGAATTAACCGGAGCTCGGAGTCTATTAAAAGCCTCATTAGTTCTAAAAATCAGACTTCAAAGAAAATCTGGTGTGACTTTAAATATTTACAACATTTAAAATATCACACATGGATGTGTTTTTGCACAGAATGGAATCAAAGCATCACGACCAGCTAACACCAAAACTCCCCAAATTAACAGTTTTCACAACAGATTTTTGTGAACACGAGTTTAAATAGTAAAAAGATTTAATGTGAGGGTATTTCCACCTAGACCTCTGATTTTACACCTTACATTTAAAACAAATTAAATTTTATTTATATAGTGCAGTTCTTCTTCTTCTTCCTCTTCACCTGCAGCCTCTCGGTTCCGGCGGCCGACAGTCCGCTGTGCAGCAGACCCACGGCTTTCATTGGTTTGTATGCAGCAGACTTGCGGATACGTTCTCCTTTCAGAGAGATGACGTGAGGAAGCAGCGACGGCGTCCTCAAACCGAAGCCTGCAGCTTGCGGCCCGTGAACTCTCAACAGCAGCTGATCGCCCTCCACTGCTGTCACAGCCACCCAGCCTGCAGAGAGACAGTGCGAGAGATGGGCAGGTGAGGCAGGTGAGACACTGAAGGTGCTGCAGGTGATGTTTATGAATTTACCTGCAGATGACAGTTTGATGTCAGCAGCAGCCTCCAGGTAACCCCGACCCTCCAAACTGAACTCCTGAGGAACCAATGCAGGAAACTCCTTCATGCGCTCCGAGCCTCCGACAGGCACCTGAACGCAGCACGCACACAAGCATTAATAATCACAAGCACTCGAAAGCAGCACTGTGCAGGGCTCATGCAACTCACCCCCAGCAGCACGTGTCCACCGTGTTTCTCATAAATGCTGTCGGCTTTTTCCAGGCTAGTGATGTGAACCGGCACCCGATCGGAGGCCACGACAGAAAACCAGCAGGACTTTTCTCCCTGTGGAGGACAGCGCGGATCAGCAGCTTATCAATCACTTATTAGTCGCTCAGAAGCACCAAAGAGCTCATTTCTATTTGTGGCAGCAGCTGCTTCAGGAACATCCACATGTTCAAGTACCAGTGGTGCCGTTTCAGAGCCCAGGCTTACGTCCATGTGCCACTGTGATATTTGTAATCCTTAAACATCTCCAATCATGAATGTATCAATTTATTTAACAACATCTGGGTTAATTTAAACAGATACTGGCTCGTTGGTGTGGTCAGGATAAAAGAAACTTGAAGTGTTCTTTGTTCAAAGTGGAATTATTGTAAGACTTCAAAGGAAAAAAAAGATTTAGGTTGACAAGTTTGAAATTTATTTTGGATTTTTCCCTTTAATTTTTTCCCCAGCCAACTGTGACATTCACACCCACAGGTACAGGTGACCACACCTGTACTCATTAACAAATAAATGACTGAAGAATACGTTCAGTGGCCTCTCCAGCAAGCCTCATCCCGCTGTTGGACTCTGATCCAAAAGTATTCCTTGTTCTGCCTTGCCCTACCCCCTCCCCCAAACTTCGAGGACTACAGTCACTAGCTCATCCACCTCAGTGGAGATGGAGTCCGCTCTCACTGGTGCTGCTCCTCCACTCTGACTAACAGCTTGCTTCTCTTGCTCTTTTTCACTCTTCGCCACAGTAGTTGGATTTCAGTTCTTTTGTTCAGCTTCTTCTTCTCACCTGCAGGAAGTCGATCCTGGCCAGAGCTCCCACAAACAGACTCGTGCCGGGCTTCAGAACGAACGTTCGCGGGACAATGGCCTGGGTGGGAACTACCAACCTCACTTCCTGTTCATGCAGCAGGTTTAGAATCTGAGAAAGAGAGAGGAAAAGAAAGATTTGTGAACATCCAATGTCAGGAACACACTGAGGAGAAGTCTATTCAGTGGAGCAGTGCCCCTTGCTGTGTGGAGGCTGGCATTTACAGTTAACATGTAAAATCAGAGCTTCTGCCACTGATTTATAGTTAATGAAAGTGTAAGGGTGACTCCAGAGATATTTGCTTAGAGAATGAACTCAGGTGACTACAATAATTGGGACGAAGGGTAGCCAATCATAAGAAAGTCTTCTTAAAGGACTAGCTCCAAGCCTGAAGATTAAAATGAGCCTCACATCAAGCTCCTTCATGATTCCCGGCGTGTCGTACAGCCAGTGGGCGTCTTTTAGCTCGTTGTGACTCAGCTCCTCAGTTGACCTGCTGGCAGCTGGAAGGCAACGTCACATAGAGGTCAAAGGTCAAATCAGCAGTGTAGTAAAACTCTATAAGACTTGTAATAATTTATGAGCATCACAACTGGAGGCTTAGATGGGAGAGAAGATTAATGGAGTCTCCTGTGGAGTAAGTAAATATCAGTCTGAATACAGGAAGAAGGTAAAGCATGTTACAGCAAGATAACCACTAATTAAAGCTTCAATAATGATCACTTAAACATTTTTGGATTCTCATAAAATGCTTTCGACAGATTCCTGCATCAGTTCGCCCACCTGTCGTGGTCTCCTCGCCATCTTCGTTTTCTCCAAATGCCAGGCTGTCAGGATCAAACTGGATCTCATTCGTTCTGAATCCTTCAACCCGGAATGTTCTGCCAATGCGACCTGAAGAGATAAACACATGTTCAGACAGGAGGCACCTCCTCGTCTTTCCTGCTGCCTCACCACTTACCCACTAAGTATCCCTGCTTGCTGAAGTACTGCAGCCTTTTTAGCTCTTCTGGCAACAGCTCGACCTCCTTTTGCTGCGACGCCTCCTTCAGTCGCTCCTGACGCCTGAACATCCTGTACGGAGTCGGGTTGATGATGGGGAACTTCAGCAGGTTCAGAGTCGTCCCTGAATGCACCACAGCAGGAGGAAACAGTCACATGATGATGGGAAACTCAACAGTTTAACCAAGAGACAAGAATATCAGAAATAATTGAAGAGAAGAATTAAATCATTAAAACAGTATTTTTATATATATAT
>NW_005187421.1:5333991-5348528 GCF_000239375.1 Pundamilia nyererei
TTCAAATTCATAAACATCTCCCATCATGCTCTGGGACTTCTCTGTATCTGGATGAAAACAAAGATACGATAAATTGGGGAAAATGTACATGGAGTCTGGTGCAGACCTGGCCACGGTGAGATGGTAGCCTTGTGAATGACGTTTGAGGCTCTGGACTTGCAGTAGTCGGACTCCAGGAGCGTGTTGAAGAGCGTCGACTTCCCGGCATTGGCGCTGCCCACCAGGTACACATCGCCTTTGTACTTCCAGGACCGCTGCAGACTGGAGATCAGCTCCTCTATGCCGTACCCAGTCTTAGCACTGATCAGGTGGACGTCGGTCACCTGATCGCCAAAGCCGGCTTCCTTGCAGTACTGAGAGAGCTGCCGCTTGAGTCGCTGCAGGTAGTTCGGCGAGTCTCCGGGCAGCAGGTCGATCTTGTTGCCAAGAACAACGATGTATTTGTTGCGTCCCACCAGCTCAGGCAGGTCGGGGATGATGGAGTCCGGCACGTCGAGTAGGTCGACGATGAGCAGCACCAGAGCCTTGTGCGGGCGGATCTGCCGCACCACGTCCCGGTACTGGTCTTTGGGCATTTGCAGGTTCAGGGCCTTGTGGTGGTGGGTGAGCAGGTGGCAGCGCTGACAGGTGGCGCCACTCAGACGACCCTCCTGGACCAGCACCTTGTATTTCTCACTGGGCAGGTAGCCAGGGACAGCGGCGGCGGCGCAGTGCAGCATGGCGCCGCAGCCTGAGCAGCACGTGTCGCTGACCGGCTCGTCCACGTCGGGGGTGCCGTAGATCTTGTGCTCGCCTTTCCCCACAGCCGCCTTCTTTTTCTTCTTTGCAGCCACAATGCTCTCGTCCAACGGGAAGTCCACATCATGGAACTGGATCAGGGAGTCCAGCTTTGCCTGCGGCTCCTTCAGGACGCCATGCTTCAACAGCTGCAGCTGACGCTCGAGAGACCTCAGGTGTTTCTGCGGGGACAACTGAGTATCGACCAATGATCCAGGCGCAGCAGCGGAGGAGGAGGAGGAAGTGGTGGCACTCAGTTGATGGAGGAGCTCTTTCTCCTCCTGACTGGAGTCCTCATCTGCATCTGAACCAGGAGAGAAGAAGATAGACTCATGACACCTTTGCAGCAACTCTGCAGACACCTGTCCTCTGAAGCTGGAATTGGGGCTTTAAGGCTCGGTTTTCAGTGATTGCACACCTAACCTGCTCCAGAGCAGCTTATGTTACAGAACCACCACCAACCAATCATTCCACTAAAAAATAGCATTGCCACTCCTGGAAGATCCCGCAGACCTCAATGTGCAGACAGCAGGAGGGTCTAAAGCTTTTAAAGAGTATTCAAAGCATTATTAAGAGATTCTTAGTAGTACCCGTCTGTTCCTGTTGATCATATGAACATAGCAGAAGACAGACAGGTAATGCTATGCTAATACCTTTACTGATCCAGCAGAAATAATAATAATAATAAATGAGAAAAAACTATTCCCGGAGAGTTCAACTTTCCAGTTAAGGTTGAACTGTCAGCTGGTGCTTGATTTTAGTGTTTCTCTTTGATAAACCGACATATCTCCATATTAAACACATATACAGAGATACACATAAACAGAGATATCTCCACATTAAACTGTTGCAGAACAGCTAACCACCTGCTGGGCTGAGCCTGTTCTTATCCCTGTAGCACCTGCGCGCTCACCTGTGCAGTCCAGAAACACGAACTGCTCCTCCAGGTTCGGGTCTACGGTGCAGGTCCGGACCCCGGGCCGGCTCAGACCGCGACCCCCCGCGGCCTCAGAGCCCCTCTGCGCTCCCGCGGCAGAAGAACACGCGCTCCTCCACAGGTGGCGGCGGACGCACACCTGCAGGATCGTTAGCATCCCGACTGCCGCACGCGCACTCAGCACACGCGGAGGAGCCGACCTCTCTGCTTCAACTTCCTCCTGTGGACGTGACGTAAAGCTAGTGGTTTGTTTTTGTTCCGGTTTAATAAAAAATAATAATTTACTTAACATTTACTTTATTTTTTTTAAGCAATCAAAAATCAAACACTGCGCGTGAGATAGTGATAATAAAGTAATTCATAAATTCAGCCAAATGGAAAACGTTTTAAAAGTCGTGACGTCATAATGTCCTGCTATCTGAGACGTTAAGACAGGAGAGCTCACTCCGCCTTAAATTGAGACGCACAACTTTAAAAAACAAAAAGCAAAAACAAAGTGTTTACAGATTGGCCTTAATTAATTTGCTTATTTTATTCTTTAGCACAGACAATTCACAATAAATATTTGTCACCAGATAGTATTTAAGTCTTATTTGTGTCTTTACTCGTTAGGTGGAGAAGCCTGGAGGCAGCTAGCAGCTACAACCAAGTTACCTATGTGTTAATGATTGCTGTGGATGTAAAATCCCTCATCGTGTCTCCACGTACATTGAAAAGGTACTGTCATGCGTGGTTGGAGCCTTCTGAGTAACTCATTCAATGACCCCAGCTGGTGGTAAAGTAGGTGGTGGTGCAGCTGGATTGGAGCAGGGACTGGGTGCATCAGTCCAATCAGACACAGGGATAGTAAGGGGGCAGGTAAGAAAGAAGAGACATCAGGCAGAGTCAGTGCCAGTGTCAAGGGACTGACCAGTAGAATAAAAAAAATAAAAAACCCCTGATAGGAATCATCTCATTGAGAGGGAGCGGAAGGAAGCACTGTGGAGTGAGACCTGACGCTCATAGAGGATCTGCACACGTCCTGCCTGACTTTCTTTCTGCAGTTCCCCTCGTTTCGGACACTTTCTCAACATGTTGAAGCTGAGCTGCTCTCTGAGGTCCGCCGCGCTACTCCTCAGACCCGCTGCTGCTGCTCAGGTGAGTCCAGCTGCAGCCCAGAACCAGGCCAGCAGGTCAGTGCACCGAATCTGCACCTTGACCCTGACAGTGCACGCACGTCCGAGCTGGAACATGTCAACTTTAACCTGTGCACACGCACATTCCTGCTCTAGACTTCATGTTTGTGAGCTCCGTGTGTGACCTGCTGAGCTTTGATCTGGGTCAAAGATCACAAGTTTAAAATTAACCAGCAGCAGAAAAGCAGTGTTGTTGCTCCTCACGTGAATACGCACACGAGTACACACGGAGACACAAACAGAGCCTGCTCTGTGGTCCACGGTCACGTATCCCTCAGCTGCAGTGTTTTAAGGAGCCCAGCAGGTGGCAGCAGGATACAACTAAAACCGTTTCCATGACGACAGTTTTGTGTTGATTTTTATCAGTGTCTGTCCTCCCATGCTGGGTTCTGGATGTTCCTCTAACACTGGTCATATCGCTAACACAGAATAAAGGGCTCACATGCCCCCAATACAGACTTATAAACAGATTGTTTTGAGTTTTTTAATGTGGGACCCAAAAAGGCATGGGAGAAGGGGAGTGGTTAAATAAGAAACATCTCTGACAAATTAAAAACCAAAAAAACCAAAAACAAATGACTTCCTGCTACCTTAAACATGCTTTAGGAGTTCTGGTTGTGGTTCTGGTTCCAGCCTGAGATGGTTCGTTATGCTGAAAAACTGCATCTCACAGAGGAGTTAGTGATATTAGGTAAACAGAAATAATTTCATGACCCTCAACCCCAATTTTATTTAGACAGTCTGATGGTACACACTCATTTGCTTATTTATTATAAAATTACCCATTCACACTGTTACTCTTCATCCTGTCAGTTTATGAGGAAGTATAGCCCTGTACACACTTCTGTACACTTCTTTCAGCAGTCACATCATCAGTGGTGTTTCCTGAAGTCATCCGGTGTTTCAGTCCTGTGACATCAGACGTCCTCGTTCAGGTGACCCAGCCAATGGCGATCGGTCCCTGATTCGTGCCCCAGCAGCATTGGCCCATGATTCAGACCTTTTGATCCAAATGTGTTTCTTTGTTTGCTGATTGGCTTGCGTGTTCTTGTTGCTGTATCATACAAACGCTGATTTTAGGACAACAGAAACCAGAATGTGTTTTGAGTATCGATGAACTCCATGCTCCTTCTTTTCTGTCAGAGTGAGACCTCTGCACTCCTCCCTCCTCTCTGCAGCCACGTGCGCACTTCGGCACCGGTCCCCAGCAGAAACACAGAACCTTCTATGAGTTCCGCACCTACTGCATCCGCCCGGATCAGAATGCCGCCTTCCTCAAGCTGACCAATGAGAAGATCCACCTGCGCACTGCCCACTCCGAGCTGGTCGGCTACTGGAGCGTTGAGTACGGTGGCCTGAACAAGGCCTTCCACATATGGAAGTATGGTGAGGACCTGTTTCTTCTTCTCTCACACAATATGAAGGTGTTTCTTCTTCATGGGGCTTTTAAAAGGTAACGGGTCCCTACCCACTCCTCAGACAGTTACGCCCAGCGGGCAGAGGTCCGGGCGACGCTCGCTCAGGATCCCGCCTGGGTGTCAGAGTACCTCTCCAAGGCCTTACCAATGCTGACGTCACAGGACAACGAAGTCACCTATATGGTTCCTTGGAGCCGCCTGCAAAGTCCGCTGCAAGAGGGTGGTAAGCCCCGCCCTCTGTGTTTCACGTGTCAGTGACATCATCCCCAGCTGGTCAACACTCACCTGTTTTGTTTGTTTGTTTCAGGTGTGTACGAGCTGGTTTCTTTCCAGATGCGTCCTGGTGGACCAGCAGTTTGGGGAAAGGCCTTCCAGGCCGCTATCAATGCCCATGATGCACCTGGGTACGGCAAGCTGATAGGAGCTTTCCACTGCGAGTTTGGACTGCAAAATAGAGGTATTGAGGTGACGATGTCACTGTGAGTGATCATGGGACTGTGAGTGGTTGACAATGTCACTGTGTGCATCTCGTCAGTTCACGCCCTCTGGTGGTTCGAGAGCCCCGACCATAGAGCTGAAATCCGACACACAGCTCACCATGATGCCAGAGTGGTGGCTGCAGGTGAGACTCCGCCCATCATGACATCGCACACTGACAAAAATCCCTCATACATTAATCAATAATCGATAATCTGTGTCTTTCAGTGAGAAACAACATCGTCAATCTGGACTCTCAGAGGAACCAGCTCATGTTGCCGTGTCCTTTCTCGCCTCTGAAGTAACTTCCTGTCCTGATGCCCGCCTCTCACCCAGAACAAAGTTTAGCATGCAAACCTGATCTTTAGTTTGACCTACTTGGGCCTCTGTAGACGCAGACGTGCTCAGCAGCAAGTGTTGGCGACAGCTAAAAGGTGGGCGTGGCTTATCTTTGCTTTAGGTTAACTGACTGGCTGCTTTAAAGTTTCAAAGTGTGAAAATAAACTGTCACGTGCCTCTCAGACTCTGTGGACTGTTTTTCCGCTCATGGATGGAATTATTTTCCACAAAGCTGGGACTAAAAAATATTTAAATAAAGGAGATGATTTACACGTCATTTCACGCCTGTTATCCGATAACATCTGGAGCAGTTTACACATTCACCTAACAGGTGAAAGGTCCCTCATTTGGCTCAGAGAGTGGTTGCATCAGGCATGTGTGGAGCTACCTGCTGTGAATAAAGGAGTGGCCCAAAGTAGCTTTATATATGATAATATCTGGTACAAAGACAACATATAAAAAGGCTGAAAACTGAGAAGCAAGTAGAGCTGGGTTAAAATCTGGAGCTTTTTAATGTAATTTTGATCGTGTTGTTTTCTGAGAAAACTTAAATTTGATCCAAAATGCACTTTTTAAGGCATTGTGTCTCCACGTGTGATGGGTGGCTGCTCAAAACAAGTTGGAACATGTGAAAATTCCCATTTTCACCTATTTTTAACACCAGGATCAACATCCAGTCCCTGTTCTTCCACCAAAGGGAGAGAGCATGTAATCGGTCTGTTTGTTTGTTTGTTTTTTAGCAGTCAGGCGTCCACAGTTTAAGGTTTCATTTTCAAATTTTGTGTGATGGTCGCAGGTCAAGGTCACAGCAACTGTGAAAATCAGTAGAAACTTTCTACTTCCCACAAAGGCCATTGGGTTGACTAAGCATTTGATCTTCATTGTTGGGATCCCAGGTCAAAGCTGACCTTGAAAAAAACAAAACATGGAGTAATATATTATATGAAAAGACACAGAGACGCCATAACAGGTTGGTGGCATCGTGTGGTAATACAAACATCAAAGCTTTAATGCAGCCTTTAGCCTTCGGGGTACGATGTGAGCTATGGATGCTCTCCTGTAATAGCAGTTTTACTAGTATTCAGGTAAAATCAGCTGGTTCTGATGAAATGACCCTAAAAGCTTATTTAACCCTGTGGGAAAGCATCTCATTCAAAATAAAGAAGAAAACTTAAGATTTCTAGAATTTGAAGATTTCTTGGTTTTAACATGTTTTCTTTTCTTTCACACAAAAACTTCAAACTGTGTGTAAATCTGAATTCTGTCTTTACAGTTTAGACTTTATTTTTATGCATGTCCACCTCAGGGCCTTTAACCTTTGGCCACATGGATTATGAACAGTAACATTACTTGGTTCTTCCTTAAAAAGTGGGTGGACAAGCAGAAACCCGCAAAGTGATCAGCACGGATAGCCAGCACGTCACAGAGAACTGCAGCAGAAGAAGTCTTTGCTTGAAATTTGATTTATTTGCTAATAAAAGCCTTCGAAACATGAAATGCTCACGATTGTTCTTCACTACATCATAGAAACATGTAAATAATAATAATAATAAAGAACATAGTGGCACAAATTTTGTTTCCACAAACATTTTTTTAGTCATGAGTGTATATGAGAGGTCTGAGGAGTTTCATCAGGATCCATCCATCCATCTTCCTGCCAGTTATCCAGGTTCAGATCAGTGGGGCCAGCAGTCTAAGCAGAGACGTCCTTACTGCCCTCTCCCCACACACCACCTCCCAGTCATCTGTGGGGATAGGGAGGTGTTCAGAAGCCTCCTACCTGTAGGGATATGGTCAAAATACCTCACAGAGGTGGTGTTCAGGATTGCTGGGTGAGATTCAGTGGCAGAAAAACTGATTCTGCTTTTTAAACTGAACTTTTCCAAACCTGAATTCATTTTTTACTGTTAGTGATTTAAAAAACCTAAGAGAGGAGTGTGTGTGTGTGTGTGTGTGTGTGTGTGTCTCAGAGCGAAGTAAAGAGCCGGGTGGAGGCAGATTTGTTTCAGTTTAATCCTGGTTGTTCGGGTCGTAACAGCTCTTCATCCATCAGCCGCACGGTCAATAAACGTGATCAAGTTTGATTTCAGTGCAAAGACAAACTGATGGTGTTTGAACACTTCAAGTGCTGCAGTCACAGAGAGTCACCTTTAGCAGCTCGCCGACCAATCAGAGCGCCGATCGATCAGCAAGGCCGCTCATCAATACTGTAGTGTGCTTCAGAAGCTGATGAGGTATTTCACTGTTTCACACCCAAACTCACAAATCGGCTTTTCTTAGTATCCTTTCTTTAAAAAACAAAACTATAAAAATCAGTACATGTCTCCTCTGTATCAGGTGCTTTGATTGGCAGTTAAACACTACAGGAAACAGTTAATGACTCTGTCAAAATAAAACAACAAATTACACATGTCTCTTTTCACTACACATATAAATAAAGTCTGACAGTAGAAACGGAATCAAATTTTTTTTGTTTTGTTTTGTTTGTTTTTTTTAAACGTGTGATTTTATTTTTTCAAACAGCCCTCGGATTCTTCATCGTTTGTCACCAAAAACAGTCGCTCGCGTTCTTCGCATTCAATCAGGAAGAGAAGAAGAGTCTCGGAGCCGCGGGAGGTCTGAAGGCACTCGTTCAAGTGTTTAAGTCGGCGTTGTCGGCAAAGCACTCCCCGCCTCCAGAGGAAATCATTTGCATTGACTGGCATAAGGCAGCAGGTGACTCCGCCCACCGCCATTTTTTTTTTAAATCAGTGTGACATCAGAGAAGAGGTAGGTGTCTTCTCTGCTGCGGGTCAAGTCCAGGCTGAAGCTTCAGCCTCACAGTGCCGTCACATGACGCTCTCCGACAGCCTGCCACCATCATGCGAGGCTCCGCTGGTCGAGCTCAGTACCGGGAGGTCGATGACGACGACGTCCTTCCGCCTCACAGAGTTGTCTTTGGAGTGATAGTCGTCGCTCTGATCCTTCGCGAAGTTTACAAACACCTGAAAGTACAAACATCAGTCAGAGCCTCTGCAGGCCACACCCCCTTAGTACCTTCTTAGGTGCGTGCGAGTCTCTACCTGGTCCAGCGTGGTCTGAGTGACGGAGTAGTCCTCGATCCTCAGCGTCTCTTTATTTTTGGCCAGGATGGAGAAGATGTGAGCGAGCGAGGTGAGCGAGGACGGCAGCTGGTACTGCAGCATGTTCCGGTGCTTCTCCTTCAGCGTGCTGCCGCTCAGCTCGCTTTCAATGAACTTCATGACGGGCAGCAGGTCGGGGTTCGGCCCCGCCACCCGCAGGATGATGGTGTACCCATCGCCAAACCTGAGGCACAAAACCGGGAGTTCAACACTGAAGATACTCATTTAAAATAAACTGACATTAGAGGCTCTCTGAGCACAAACTTCTCTGACCGATCAATTTAAAAAGCTGGATTTGGAGGATGAATGTGTTTAAATGTAGCTGCTGTCGTGTGTCAGTGAGCGCTACCTGTTCTTCAGGTGCTGGACGCTGCCGAGACATCTGAACCGGCCGTTCACCATGATCGCCATCCTCGTGCACAGAGCCTCACATTCCTCCATGCTGAAACACACACAGCCGCTTTAATAAGCACACGCAGAGGGGACGCCAGCTGGTGTCACGATGACTGTTTAACATTTAAATGTTTGGCTGTGCTTGTAGATATCTATTACTGTTTTTATCACCAGCCAAAGGGTTAGTCACTGATGACAGCGAGCAATTTTGGAATCAAAGATAAATCTGAACTGGAAATATAAAAGTGCCAAAAATGTTCTACAGATATGGTAAAAACATGTCTCAACCTTTCAAAATCTCTACCAACTAAACTGAGCGACTGGCAGACCCACTATGAGGACGCATTAACCATGAAACCATCCGCCTGTCCTCGTGTTTACCTGTGCGAGGTGAGGACGACGGAGCGGCCCTCCTTGATGACGCTGTGGATGCAGTTCCAGAGGGCTCGGCGGGCCTTGGGGTCCATACCAGTGGTCGGCTCGTCCTGTAACGAGTAGGATAGCCAGGTTGAGGTTGGCCCACAGATGCAGCAGGAAGCAGAAGGTAAAGGTGAGGAGGAGGGGGAGGAGTGTCATTGTAGCCACACCTCCTCCACCTGCACCTGACAAAGCACCGGCTCTCGTTGTTCTGTGCTTCAGACCTTCCCGTCTCCTACTCCTGTTTTCCTCAGCAGCTCCTTTAAATCCTTTTCCCATTACACAACCTCCACCCTTCCAACTCCACCTCACCCCCCCACACACAAATCCTACTGTTAAGCATCTGCACTGTGATTGGCTGCCTTGGTTCTGCTGCTGTTGTGCAACAGCGTGTTTCTTCAGTTACAAGACGAGTGACAAATTAAAGGAAAAACCTGCAGTCTTGACCCCTGCGGTGAATCTGTGGCTCTGCTTCGATGCCCTTCGTGGTGATCTTACTGAATCTTACTTCAACCTAGTTTTACCTTTAACTAAAGTTAGGCAGTGAGGTGCATCTTACCAGAAACACTACAGGGGGCGCTCCGATCAGAGCCATGGATGTGGACAGCTTCCTCATGTTTCCTCCGCTGTAGCTTCCAGCTGCTTTATCTGCATACTTGACCAGACTCAGCTTCCTGATACCCCACTCTGCTACCTGTCAATCAAACAGCAGCAGAATCATCACGATGAGCATTATCATGGGTAGCAGATGCACAGCAGTGTGTTGCTCAGGGTGTCTTATTATTTAAAACTGCATATTTACAATGTGTGTTGGCAGTGCATGTTTGCTTTGTGCTTTTGAGTGTTTGCAGTCTGTTGGCAGTGTGTTTACACTCACGTCACACACTTCCTTCTCAGGCACCCCTCTTAGGATGGCGTACAGCTCCAGGTGCTCTCTTCCTGTCAGCAGCTCGTTGATGGCGTCAAACTGAGGGCAGTAACCCATGTTTTGATGCACCTCGTCAATCTCCCGCAGGATGCTGCAAACACACAGATATTAGCATGAAGAGCAGAAGAATACTTTAATTTAAATTTAGATTAATCCTCTTGCTGTCCCACCACTGCACCTGTGCCTAGTGTGACTTTTTGGTGGATGGAGGACGGTGTGTGAGGGCAAAGGCCCTGCAGGGAACATTGCGCAGCTCTACACGTGAATTGCTGACAATTATAAAATAATGGAGCAACTTCCTGGCTTTGTTTTAGCAACTTTGTTTGAGCTGCTGAACGAGGATCCTGTTAAAGCTTCAGCTCAGGTTCTGTTTGCACAGTCAGAAGAAATCACGAGAAGACAAAGCCCTCAGAGATGAAGACGCTCATGTCTTTAGTTAATTAATCAGTGTTCATGATTTGGAATAACATGGCGGCTGGCTCCACAGATTTTAAATCCATGATTTTTACCTTAGATGTTCTTCCTGATACAACCCCAAAGAGATTTCAGGATCGATCCAGAGATCTTTCACTTGTTTGAAACTTTTTTACGTGTCACACATCGTCCTACCTTCTCTTTTAAAATGAGGTTAAATTATTTAATTACGACTTATGGCCTCCAATTTTAAGGCCCAACCACGTGAAGTGAAATGAGTTCTCAGTGAACTAAATCCTCAGAATAAATCTGCAGGAAACCAGGTCAATCCCCGACTCCAACACACAACAACAACAACCCAGAAAGTTTCAGCTCCAATAAGCTCTGAGCTGCTTAGACCTTTGACCTCACCTCTTCCCAGCCAGGAAAGCCTCTCCTCTGGTCACTATGGTGTCTCCCGTCAGCATCTTGAAGGTGGTCGTCTTTCCGGCTCCGTTCACACCGAGGAGGCCGAAACACTGAGGACGCACATTTTAAAATCACCATTCACAGGTTCGTTTTTATGAAGGTGATGGTTTGGTTTTAGAGGCTGAACTGAAACACGAGACTGCAGATCGAGCTCACCTCTCCGGGAGGAATCCCGACACACAGTCGATCCACCGCCGGCTTCTCCTTCCTCTTAAACACCTGCAGGACACAGTTCACTCGGTCACGAATCATTTACTTTGGATTAAACTACTTCCAATCTCCAATAAAGTTTAACAAGCATCATAAAAATACACGTACACAACAGCAGATTTGTTATAATCTGGGAGAAAGAGAGAGTGACTCATTAGGTTTTCTTTCTCAGGCTCCTCCAGATTTGAGGAGGAGCCTGAGAAGTTCCCAAAAGAAGAATGGGCTGGGATTGCTCAGGAGACGTACACGAGACTTGTTAAAAACTACAAGAAACGACTGCAAAAATTAAACAAAACTGACTGTTAGGATGGGGGCTAATCATCTTGACCCTGGTAGTTTCTGGTTTTGGTGAAAAAATTCTGTTTCTGTGTGGAAAGTAAAATAACGTAAGCATCTGAAATAAAACCAGATGTTTGGAAAAGCTGTGTTAAAATTTCCTTGCGTTGGGTAACAGCTCTTAAGAAGTACTTGCTTTGTTTCATTAATATAGTTTATCAGCGTCATTCAGCCTCTGACTGTGTGTTTGGTTCAGGTGGAAAAAACAAGTTGGATAAAAATCTGCACCTTCGTCAGCTGCCGAAGTTCCACGATGTCTCCTTGTCCGAGGCCGTGGACGATCCTCTGTCTCTCTCGGGCCACGTCCTCATCCTCCTCACCCAGAGGTACCAGTTTGGTGAGCTTACTGACCGGCCTGCACACACATAGACGCACAAACACGGTGCTCATACCGGCTTTCCTGCAAACTGGTCTACATAAGACGAAATGAAGCGATCCAGGTGTGCTGACTCACTTGGGTTTGATGCAAAACCTGTACTGAATGAGGACGGTGATGAAAAAGAAGACAACTCCCTCCACAGCCATGGCGAGCAGGTTCTTTCCCACCATGTCCCACTCCAGAGGAGAGCGGAACCTGTTCTCACCTGGAACACGACCACAGCGTTCACAGAGCCATTCAACAGCCTCACATCACGCTGACTGACTACAGACAACAAATAAATAAATGCTGCGATCAGAAACTGGAAAGCTACCGAATCTCTCGAGGGCGTCGGCCATCGCCTGGTTCTTCACCATGTCGATGAGACCTCGACCGAGACAGAAATGAGGGAAGATGAGGAGGACGTTCTTCAGGATGTCGTTGATTCCTCCGATTTCCTGAAAAGAATGGAAAGTCAAACCGCTGCTCTCGGGTTTATTTTCATTCGATCTGTGAATCGTTTTAAAATCTAGCGTCGGCGTCCGTGAGGACTCACGTTGTTTCCGAACAGCTCCATGACGAAGGTGGAGATGCTGCCGTTGATGCCGATGAGGATGTTGACGCTGGTGAGGACGACGTACGCCGTGCTGGGGATCTTGAAGAAGAAGGAAGCCGGGTACATGAGCGGCGTGATTGACCAGCTGGGAGAAAAAGGAAAACAAAGGTTTCTGTTAGAGCACAAACTGGCTCGGTGCCACTCTCTGATGTAGTATGATACAGTGGCAGCATGCAGTACTTTGCAGTATTTTGCAGTATCTGACCCGTAGAGCAGCAGCAGCAGGGCGAGGGTCGGCAGATTTGTGGATGATACGTAGGCTTTTTGTTGGAAGCAGATGAAGATGAGGATGACGAGCGTTGCCGGGACGATGTAGTTGCACTGCAGAGACAAGCAGGCATCAGCAAACACCCAAGCGCACAAACACACAGGACACAGGGGCACTTGTTTCGGGTCTCACCATGTCCCACATGAAGTTGGCGGTCCAGTAGAGCAGCGGATGGACGCCACTGATGAAATGCATGTGTTTGGCTTTGCTGACCCGCTCCTGGATGAGGAAGACCACGAAGCTCGCAGGCACGAAGGACATGGCGAAGATGACGCAGATGGACACAAGGACGTCCACGGAGGTCGTCACCCTGGAGATGAAGAGCAGAAGGAGGTGGTGGGGAGAGACAAAGAGGGGGGGTTAAGAGGACTGAGGTGCAAACAAAGACTGCCGACAGGTGTGTCGTTCAGGTGTGCACTCACAGAGCGACCTGGGACAGCTGCTCCTTGGTCAAGTTCAGCGGGTGGTTGACGGCGCTGATGCCGTACTTGCTGGCGTCTCTCCCCTGAGGGAGGTTTGCCCTGAGGATGGCGTTGTTCATCACGTTGATGAAGGCACCGATGCTGTGCCAGCCTTTGTTGTTAAACCAGATCTGAGGAGAGAGGATTCAAGGACAAACCAGTGAACAGCCTCTTCATGTTAGCTGGCGTCCCCTCCTCCCAACAGAGCCGTGAATGACCAGTTTTAATCCGCAGGTTTGACTAAACTGACTCTTTCAGCTGTCAGTGGGTGAAGTGAGTCAAATATTTGATTGAAGGACTGATGGTTTTGTTTCTAACATGTAATTAGTAATAAAATCAAAACATATTACATTACAAACAAAACAACAAAGAAAAATGACATCAAGTTGTCTGTAAACCACACAATTTACCTGCCGCACGTTCATGTTGAGTCCACAAAAGTCCACTCGTATTATTAGATTTCAATAATTGGAAAAAAATGTAACTATAAAACGATTTTAACTTAAGTGTTTCTCAACCCTGAAAAAACTGTCTTAATATCTCCTGTTGATATAAAGCACGAAATGCTGGAACGCTAATTCATAGTATAAAGACCAAACAGACCTTCATTGAAAATACTACAGTTATTATTGCAGTCATACTCCTGAGGCCGGCGCCACCATGTGTTCTCACCTTGACGTTGTTCTTTGTGTCGAGACCGTTGATGAAGCCAGACAGAGTGTCCAGGAATCGATCTGCAGCGGCTCCCTGCAGGAAACAGCAGTCACATTTCAAAGTCTTACTTTCCCTTTAAAGAACCAAGGGCTGGTTCTGGATCACACAGGTGGACTGGCTTTCCTCTGATGAACTTCATTAGACTAAAGATAAATTATTTCTGACCTAAAATATATCCACCATCTCAACTTAGATTCTGATGGTGTAATTGTCTTTTGAGTTCTTCAGCCTGTGAGTCGAGCCTGAAGCCGGTGTGTTTTTAGTAAAACGTCTGCTTTGTAATAAACCCGACAGCTTGGAGGAATGTCTGGACAATAAAAGCTGCAATGAGTCAAACATGTTTTTCTCTGACTGACCTTCTGTAACTCAAAGATCTTTCGGACTCTCTCTATGGCGTCGTCGATCTCGTTAGCCGGAGGGAGGACTTGAGTGCTCCTGGCACCCAATGAGAAGCCTCCGTACCTGTAAAAATACCAAAAGAAAACAGCTGAGCACCTACAAATGACCAACAGATGGTGTTTATGATTTCAAAATAAAACCAGACACTGACCTGAATTCATTCACCCAGACTTTGTTCTTCAAGCTGTGAAAACAGAAAAAAACTTTCAGTCTGGCTTGTGTTCAGGTGTGTGTGAGCAGGTGAGTCCTCTGAGTGTGTGTGTGTGTGTGTGTGTGTGTGTGTGTGTGTGTGTGTGTGTGTGTGTGTGTG
>NW_005187421.1:5348548-5370788 GCF_000239375.1 Pundamilia nyererei
GTGTGTGTGTGTGTGTGTGTGTGTGTGTGTGTGTGTGTGTGTGTGTGTGTGTGTGAGCAGGTGAGTCCTCTGAGTGTGTCTTACCTCTTGCCAATGATCTGAGCGTAAGTCTTCACCAGGTAGTCGGAGATGTTTCTCCCAGTGAGGTTCTGTAGGATGTCCGTTTCACTCAGCTTCATCTGAACGACAGGAAGAGTCCCTTTTTATTTAACCACAATTTCACAGGATGCTGCACACAGGTGGGTCAGGCTTAGGTCAGGTAAATCTAAGACTAAAGTTGGGCCAAATGCACAAAATAGCGTTGTTTTTTTTAAAAACTATGTTAAAACTAATTTAATATTAAGTGTGTTCAGGTGATTCTTTTAAAAGTTTTTCTAAGCTTACAGAAATTCCCCTTCAGAGAGCTCAAAGTGGCTTTGATAAAGTTATTACAGCTAAAAAAACGATTACACTAAAAACCTATTGTTGGAACATCTGCCAGCTAATGAGGTTAATTAGCAAGTTGACTGGGTGTAAAACGAGCATCCCATAGAGGTTGAATGCGTGTGTCCTCCTTTCGTATCTGCCCACCACTCCCCGTGCTCTGACCTCAGGTGGGGGCAGACCTCCGGCTCCAGCCGGGCAGTCTGGCAGCATCTTCTTCTTGCCATCGCAGCTGCACATGCAGGCTGGAGAGGGATCGTCCATGGTCCAGTTTCTGGAGCTAAAGAGTTCCAGGACGCTTTCAGGAACTTCAGGAGTGTACCAGTCCTCATCGCCCATCGTACAGGGTGCCTCTCTACAGGGAGGAGGAGAGGAAGAGACAGAGGGTAGAAAAAAAAATGTAGTGAGGTTTCAGGTGAGTAAAAGCTGATTCGCTCACACGTTGATGAAGACTAGTTTAAAGTGAATGTAATGCTCAGGGTGTCGAAGTTTCTTACGGGTTCGTGTATCCGTCCATGCAGCGAGTCCCAAATCCCGGAGCGTTCAGCAGCGCATCTAAAAGCTTCTGCATGTTGGCATTTCCAGGAGCATCATCACTGAGAGGACGAAAAACACAACCACAGTCAGATCGCAGGAAATACCTCTGGATAACTCAGTGAGAGTTCAGGGCAGTCGTGTACCTGATGAAGGTCGCTTGTTCCTGGTACATCCACGGCTGCAGCTCCAAACTGGGATAAACTCCAAACGGCGGCACGATGAGACTGAAGACCAGAGCGATGCAGACAAACACGGCCGGAAGGACGATCTGAAACACAGATTTTTTTTCCCCGATGAGCCGCAGCAGGCCGGTTTGATCAGAAAGCAGCAGCGGGTTTTTATCGCTGGCGACGGCATACCTGAGCGAAGAAGCCCTTCCTGGAGCGCCGGGCATACAGAAACCGCTTCCACATCAGAGCAACAAACTGCTGCCTCCTCAGAGTCCAGCCTGTCACCTGATATGAGCCTTTACCGTCAGTACAGTTCAGCCAGTCGGTTTCTTTGCACTCTGAGAGGAAACGAGGTCACATGATCAAATAAGAAAACGTTGAGAGTGCGCAGACAGGATGTTACAAGACAACAAAAGTGAGAAACTTCTCATATTTCCACTCGTTACTCTGTACAGTTGGCGCTTTATTTTGAAATTCCAGTCTTTTGATTTCTTCCCTTGAATTTTGCGCCCCTGGTATTTTATCCCATTGTAACTCTCTGTGAATAAATTTTGCTTTGCTGTGTTTTTTTTGTACCTTGGTCTTCAGAATCATTGCAGTCATCGTTGTCATCATCTGTTAACGGTCTCAAGCAGCTCTGAGGGTCTCCTCCACCGAAAGCATGAGTCCTCCTCCGCCTCTGAACAGGAAGTGTCCCGTCTAAACAAAAAAACTTGGAAATGTGATTTCAGGCTCTTATTTTGATATGTCACAGTCAGACATCACTCCTTCCTCACCTGAGGTCACTTCGGTGTCGACTCCGTTGTCTTCAGCCACTTTCAGGAAAATCTAAAGTGACATAAAACATTAAAACTAATGTCAAACTTTTGTTTTCATGCTTCACGGTGATTCACCGAGAAGAATGCTTCACAAATCAGTTTTACTCAAATGTGTCCCACCTCCTCCAGGGTGGTGTCCGACACTCCGTAGCTGGAAATGCCGAGGTCGGAAAGCTTCGTGTCCAGGTCTTTGAAGAGCTCCACGAAGGCTCCGTCTTTGGCAGCGCTGTACGGCAGGACGTAGGTCAGCTCGTGTCCCAGGTCCTCCACCAGGCGGGCGTCGGGGACGTGACGCAGGATCAAGGCAGAAACCAGCGACACGTCCGGGGGTACAAAGGGGATATTGCAGGTGGATGCTGCTGGGCCATTTTCTGAAGACGGAGACACAAAACAAATCAGATCCACCGGACAGCGAACCAATCAAACGCTCTGTGGGAACAGAGAGCTCACCGATGGTAGCGGCCTCACTTTCATGTTCGCTGCCGAGTCCTGCGTCGCTGCTGCTGACCGAGCCGCACTCCTCCTCCTCCTAAAACACAAATGGTTTTACTTTAAGGTATTGCTACTGCACAGGAATTAATAATGCTAATTAATACTCCAAATGCTAAAGAAAAATACTATAAGGAGACAACTACACGGTAAAGGTAAAATACTGCAAAAATACTTTTCACTAACAGACAAACTGCTCAAAATTAATCAATCGTACTGGAATACAGTGTAAAGAAAGACCTATATACTACTGAAAACTGCAGAGCTAAGCATTACTAGTAAATAAATTCTACAGAGACCTTCTTGGTGAAGGAGACGGTGCTGGCCGAGTTCCTGCAGGAGCTGAGTGATGGCTCTGGGTTCTTCTTCACCAGCGTCAGGTAGTAGCCGGTCCCCAGCTGGTTCTTCAGGTACAGAGATGAGCCCACGCAGCACAGCTTCCCGTGGCTGATGATGGCGATGCGGTCGCCGAGGATGTCCGCCTCGTCCATGTGGTGAGTGGACAGGATGATGGTCCGGCCTGAAATGAGACCCAACGTTAAAAATCCAGTCAAAACGAAGAGAGTAGCTAAAATCTGACCAATCTGGGAGAACCTTACCCTGACGGTACTTCAGCAGCAAGTCCCAGATTCCTCTGCGGGCGTAAGGGTCCACGCCGGCTGTGGGCTCGTCCAGGATTACAACCTTTGACCCCCCGACGAAGGCCAGGGCCACGGACAGCTTCCTCTGCATGCCCCCAGACAGAGTGCTGGTCCTGCAGTTGCGTTTGTGCGGCAGCCCTGTGTCCTGCAGGATCTGCTCGATCTCACCTTTCACGCGTTCCTCTGGCAAGCCTTTGAGCCGTGCGTAGAACCAGATGTGCTCCTCCACCGTGAGCCTGCAAGAGGTGCCACAACATGAGCAAGGTCACGTAACAATCGAGGTAAAGACGGAGCGAAGACAGCATAACAAGCATGTTGAGGAAAAGCACTCACATGCTGAAGAGGACGTTGTGCTGTGGACAGACTCCCAGACTCTGCCTAATGGCGCTCAGCTCTGTCCGGATGTCTCTGCCCAGGATGTAGGCAGTGCCAGAGGTAGGTGGGAACAGGCCAGTAAGTATGGACCTGCAGGGAAAAGAGAGGAGGATGTTACCTGCACCAGGCCCTGTGGCAGAATCTGTATCAGCAGTGTGGTGTGTCTCGGACTCACATGGTGGTGGTTTTTCCGGCTCCGTTGTGTCCCAGGAAGGAGGTGATTTGTCCCTCGTAGAAGCCGAGCGTTAGTCCATCCACCGCCAGCTTCTTACCATGACGGTAAACTTTCACCAGGTTCTCGATGTAGACTCCAGGCTCCAGATGAGCCGGCTCCTCCTCCACGCACACCGCTGCAGACATACAGACACATCTTACTGCACTGTTCAGGAAGTCTCTTTCACATTAAAAACTCTGTTTAAAAATAAAGAGAACTCAGTTGTTGGTTTTTAGGAGGAAGTTCTGGAGCTTCGCAGCACAGTAATCTCACCTCCGGGGTTTCCTTTCCGATTCAGTGGGAGTTTGTTGGACTTTCCGTCCTTTTCTCCAATCCAATAGGATTTAGTGAAGGGGAAGTACCACGGCCGAGGGATCCCATACTGACCTGAGGAGCAGAACGTGCTTTATGGAGTCTTTGTTGTGTATCAGAGATTTTTCATGGTCAGTGTACAAACAGCCTGTGGACTGATCGATAGTTTGAAGAACTGGGGATGAGCTATTCAAAGGATGTGTTGATTATAACCGTTAATAATGTATAACTAACAATTACTTCTTGTAGCATGCTAAATAATGATGACTGCAGTTCAATAAACACACGAAGAAGAAAAGCTCTCACCTGGAAACACGGCTTCAAGATACCATGTCAGGACTCCGTACAGGAAGGAGTCAAAGTACATGATGATGATGGCGGTGCGGAGGCTGAAGTCATCCTCCTCCAGTGGGCTGGACACCAGGTTCTTCCACTGGATACCGACTCCCTGCTCCTCAAACAGAGCGAAGTACTCGCAGCCGAATCCGAACGCCACAGGGGACAGAAGGCTCTGCAGAGCGAGAGGTGGGCATGTGACTCGCCCCATCACATCACAACATTAAAATTGTGAAAAAGATGCGCAGCCTTACAGCGAAGACTTTCGTCCCGAAGCCGATGTACTCTTCCCAGGCGACGCAGAGCACGTATGGCAGGTAGAGGGTGAAGTAGATGATTCCTCCACAGGCGGCGGCGAGGTTGGCACGGGCAAATGCCGTGCTGAGCAGGAAGCATTGCATGATGGTCACCACACCGAAGGACCCCAGGAAGAGGAAGATGACGCCGGGGTCGCTGTAGGGCAGGAGGTTCCCCATCTGCACAGGAACCACGAGAAGACGAGATGGGACATTATTAATATTGCATTCTTGGAGATGTGAATGTGTGGATGCTCTGTTTTTCTAATGACACTGTTTTCTATGTATTTTGGTTTTTAGTCGTCACCTTGAGCAGCAACACTAGCAGCCCGGCGCTGATGAGCAGAGGAATCAGGCTGCTGATGAACCAGCTGAACCACAGGATGCCGTTATCCAGACCCATGATCCTCATAGTCTCCTTCAGTCGAGCCTCCTTCTCATACACCACGCTCTTCAGGATGATGGCCACTGAGTACATCCAGGCAAGAGTCATGAAGAGAGGCATGGAGCGGCTCATCACCCGCAGGAAACTGAGACAGAGGACAGGAAGGACGGGGTTACAGACCGAGAGCGGCGAGGAGGGGACCAAACCTGGGAAATGATGTGAATAATCTCACATGTCATCTACGTAACACGGGTACGGCATCTGCTGGATGTAAACTCCCGTCTTCTCCTTGGTGCCCGTCACCGCTCTGATGATGCCTTGCTCAATAACGTCCTGAAGGTACGAGAACCCACCCCAGATGTATCGCATGTCCTCAAACGGGTCGGCACGAGGACCCGGGTCCCAGTATCTGAGAAGGAGGACAGAGTGCAGGAAGTGCTGCTAGTTAAACAGCAGGATGTGATAAAGAGCTACAGAAGGAACAGTACAAGAAAGAAAGGTAATGCTCAAGCAAAGGAGCCAAGGCCATGACTTTGTCAATTTAGACCTCAAATGCATTATTTTGCATTGCAAGGTCTGTAACTTAAAAGTACATTAAAAAAACTGTTGTTGTAAAAATGTAATTATTATAAGTTAAGTGTTAAAATTTGCTCCAATTAATTTTAAAAAACAAACCTAAAACTCTGGTTTGCAGAGCATCAGATAACCTTTCACCCACATACTGTTTGTGCTTTCTCTACAGTGTTGCCAGATACAGTTTTTACCTGTAGAAATTAAATGCTTTACATTACGGGGATGTCCTGGCTGTTGCTGACTGAGAGGCGAGTCCTCACACGGACCGTACACAAACCCACCTAGAAACTATTTGTGCTGGCTTTACTGGAGTAAATTCTGGAATTTAGGAATGAGGAACAGGACACTTTTATCTGCCTGTGTGTGTGGCTCCTTACGCGTCTTTGATCTTATTGGTCCGCTCCACGTTGTCAATGTCCATTCTGATCTTGTAGTTGAGTTTGGGAGGTAGCTCTGTGGCGTTGGAAGGGACATCCAGAAACACAATCCCTGCCCAGAACTTCCTGTCTTCCAGTAGCTTCATGGACACGTTCACCATTCTCTCCTCGTTGGAGACCGGCTCCAGTTTGTCCAGGTTCACACACTTAAAATACAGACAGACACAGATCCGGTCATGTGATCTGTGCACACCAACTACAGCCAGTTTCCCTGCATGCTTGGATACTGACCTCCATGAAGTGGGAGATGCTCATGATGGCCTGATCGGTCTCGTTGAACACATCCCTCCAGGTGAGGTAGCTGCCTGGTGGCTGCTGGTTATCTGCCTGCTTGGACAGGAAGTTGGAGATGTCCTCTACGGTCCAGTCCGTGTCAGCAAGCTGAGCGCGGAAGACTCTGGCGGTGATGTTGTTCTTTAGCAGAGTCTGAATGAAAGATAGGAAGGAAAGAAGAAAGGAAAAAAGAAAAGGTATGAGAACATTTTGTCTAAAATAAAGCAGATGAGTTAGAAAGACATCGATGATGAAGAACACGTGAGGTGGTGGGCGGAGCTTGCTTACCCTGATCACGTTCATCTGCTCGCTGTTCTCCATGAAGTCCCAGACTTTGGGCCTTATCTCCTCCCACATCCCCCCCAGCTCCCTGAACACACCGAGCTCCTGGAAGGTCCGATTCACCTAAACACACCACAGACATGAGTCTTTTTACCCTGGGTTACTAGCTAAAGGTGACCAATCAGCTGCAGTCTGGAGCTTTTGCACAGGAAGTGACATCATACCTCGTGGATGATCTTCTGCGTGGCGGGCGTGTGGGGGGTGTACAGGAGCTTCCCTAACAGCAGGGGCTTCAGGGCCTGCCAGATCATCCTGGACATGGGGTTTGAGTCCATGTTCTTCACCAGGCTGTTACAGTACGGAGCTACAACACACACGTGATGGAGGTTACCACATACATGTAGCAGGCGTGTTTCAGGAATCACGATAACACAAAGAAAAATAAATACAGAAGTATCAGAGTCTGGCTTTAAAAGCACCTAGAGTACTTGAAGTGGACATAATAGCTCATGTCCACCTCAGTGTTTTTATTCTTGGACTCGGACATATATCTGTTCACAGGAGGCTGTTATATAGCAAGAGTTTAGTTTCTCTGACATGGGCTGTATTAGCTGAATGTTTGTCTACTGAATACAAAAGCTTCATTGGGGTTGGAAGGTCCGAGGATGACCCCGAGGACTCACTGGAGGAGTTGTCATAGAGCGACGCCGTCTCGTCCTCGCTGCTGTTGTAGTTTCCGAACAGAGCCTTGTAGTTGCTGTCTTCGTACCAGTTGAGGGATTTGATCTGCAGGCCGCCGCCTTCAGGGTGACCGCACACGATCCGGGAGACGGCCTGGTACATGGTGCTGGGCGACGACGTGGCGTTCTGCGTCAGGAAGACTATCTCGTTCCTCAGATCGATCCAGCTCTTCATACTGGCCAACTGTAGACCCAAGACAGAAGATACTGGTCAGACTGGTCGAGGGAGACTGGACTAATAGCTAAAGCTGGATCATGCAACCCTGAACCCTCCCTTAATTTACGCTGCTATATGCTCAAGGAGATGGGAGACTTCCCATCATGCACTGAGCAGCTTCAAAATGTTACATTTTGTCTGCACTTGACTGTAGCTTGTGTTTTGCCCTGTCTATCTACACTCTCCTCTCTGTTCCTTCACCCCTCAGGTCAAGGCAGATGCTCCTCCCTGACCCAATGTTTGGGTTCTCTCTCTGTTGTTATGAACCAGCGCTAGATTTACATAAAAATTCTAAATTGAAATATATAAACATGTAATAAATGAAAAATATCAAAGTTAAGGCTCAAGTGGAAAACAATGCGTAATTAAAAATGAAATAAACTTTAAAAAGAGTCTGAACTCAGGAATTATAGACATTCGCCGAAGGTTAAAAACTGAACATGCTAAAAATGGATCACAGAATGAAGCTGAACTCTCCCCTAGCTAAAAACTGCTGACAGTAAACTCGTGTCTGGCTGCGCTTCCTGTTGAAGCTCAGACTAATTTTATACATATGATAACAAAAGTGATGTAACAAAGCAAAAGTTCAGATGCAAAGAGCTGATCCAGTTAATGTAAAAAAAAAACAAGGTTTAAGGTCCACATGCTTAATTTGAAGTAGCTTTTAAAAGTCTCACAGTTGTAACCAAAATATCTGATAACTCATTAAGCAGTTTGGCTTTCTGCTCACAGATTAATCATTCGGTCCTTAAACCACATCATGATTTATGTGTCTGCTCAATCTCTAAAAATATCTCATTTAAAGGAGAATAAACCAAACCGATTTACAGATTTGAGCATCAACTTTTGCTTGTTTGACTCAAAATCTTTCCAGTTCTGCTATTTCACCTGTTTTTGGTAATTAGGTCCTTTTAAGCTCACAGATGTTCCCCAGGTGTGTCACAAAATAGGAACCAGAAAGAACACATTCTTCTGTAACAACGTGAGTTTCTTCTAAATGAAAAGGTTCTAATTTGACCGGAACACCACAGGAGTTTTGGTGCCTGCTGGCAGAATCTAAATATGAGCATTAAAAAAGTACCAATAGAGGAAAGGTAAAGGGAGCTTCAGATGTTATTATTTTTATTGCCTCAGGAGGAAGGGACCTCAAAGAGGAAGAGCCGCAGGTTACTTTAGGTCAGCGGCATCAGCAGAAGTGAAACTGCTGCAGCTCCAATCTGAGGAAAAGGGTAGTTATTGTCCCAAACATGTCCTCAATATGTCTACAGTTTTGTCCCCACCGCCTCTTCAATATTTATCCGGATTATCTGCAAAAGTTTGAGTACTATGTGTCGAGTATCTCTAAAGTTTGTTTCCCGTTTTTGTCCTCAGCATGTTTATTGTTTCTCTACTGTCCCCAGCCTTTGTTGTCAGTGCTTCTATAGTGTGTCCCTTGGGCTCTGGGAAATTCAGACAGGCATGTTTTACCATTCATGTTAAAGCTGTAAAGTTATTGTTCAAAGCACTCTCTTATGAACTGATTAAACAAATAAATATATTAACCAGGCAGTAAAACAAGGACTACTTTATTGTCGCCGTATCATCAGATCCCGTACATATCGCCTTTAAACCTCACAGCTGAGACGCTTGAAAGTAGGTCAAGTTTTGACAGCGTGGGCGTGTAAACTACGTGTTTACCTGTGGACAGGGAGACACTGTATGTGTTTTTCATATGACTGGGATGCTATCAAACAGATGGAGCTCCAGATGTTTGAATAAAGTTATTTTAAACTGGGAGTTTTTGACAGAAAATGTAAAATGGGTTTTGTTCTAATGGTCCCATCACAGCTGAGTGTCTCTTCTTTCTTCATCACATGATTTTTAATGCAGTGCTGGGAAAAACACTTCCTCTCTGACCATGAGAACAAAGCAGAACGAAGGAGATAAGATTGTTAAAGTTATTTAGCTGTTTGGGTTTTTTAAACTAAATGTTGTAATTTCCTGGATTGCCAGTTCAATAATGCCCATCTTAAATCCCTTTTTCACAGGATCACACTCATCCTGTCCCTGACTCAGCGCCTGCACAAACCAAACAAACCACTCTGTCACATGTTTTCACTTTAGCCCACAGAGCGATTGTGTGTACTGTGTGTTTTAAAGTGTGTGATAACCTCGGGGCAAAAAACAACAATCTGGGGAAGTCTAACTGAACTTTACTCTGGTTATCAAACTGTTCACGCCAACCACAGTCTCCCACTCAAACTTTATTTCCAGTCTATTCCCACTGTAATCCCAGGCTGGAGGCTCTGCAGAGCTGCAGATGTGTCGCAAACCACTTTCTGCCACACAATGCAGCTTTCAGAGCCCCCTCAGTGTCTCTGTGACCTCTAACATGGTCACTAAAGGCTGCATGCAGCCATCTGCGGTCTTCAGCGTCTCAGCAGGACGTAGACGGACGCTGAGTGTTTGCTGTTTGTTCGGACTCGTGCTTTCTCCTCCTGAGGCGGCTGTGAAGTAAAAACCCACTGAGACATTTGAGTCTTTGTTCAGCTGGGAACTCGTCTGTCTCTGCTGCAGGGAAACTGCTTTTATCTGGACACAAAGACTCGCAGAGACACTCGGAGCTGCCAAGTAAACCCAGTGGCCCCTGATGGTGCTGACGTGGCCCGGAAGACTCGATTGGGTGACGCGCATGTCCAGTAAAAAGCTGACTGTGATATTTTGTGCCCAGATCTTTGTTCGTGAGACAAACACCATCATTAAAAGCACATGATGAAAAGACACAAAGAAAAACTGACTGATGATCTTTGCGTCAGCCTGAATCAAGCATCAGCCATCAGGGATAAAAGGTTAAGCTAAAGCTCCAGTTCCTCTAATGTCCACCAGAGGCTCCAGCAGTGAGCCAGTCCCCAAAGAGGCCAATTTAAAGCAAAAATAAACCCCTTCAGAGCCTGATACAAAAGGGGAGTGGCCTCTTTGACTGACAGGTGGTTTAAGCTGCTAGCTTATGCTAAGCTAAACCTCAGTGTCTGAACTGGACCTGTGAACCAATAACACGGCTGCTGAGATATTAATCGTACTAATAAAGGTCTGAGCTCCTGCTGATGACTTACCTCAACTGCCAATGAACCCAGACTATCCAGCAGGTTGTCGGTTGCCCTGGCGACCTGTTGGACGGCCTCGGGGTCAGCCCTGACGTCCCTCTGAAAGACACAAAGAGACATTTTCAGTTTCAGCTCAACCTTGGCTGAAATAAATAATAACCCACTCATCTATCTTCAGTTTAGTTATTTTTATTTTTACATGTTTCACAGTCAGATGAGACAGAGACCTTCCCAGCAGTGTTGAAAGATACTGAGTGATGACATAAGTCATCATACGAACGTTCTCTGGACCCTGTAAACAGACAGATTTAGCACTCGTCCAGCAAACTGAAGTCTTTAGGTGTTCTGCACTTCTAGCAGATCACCTGAACTCTGCTCGCTGTTGTTTATTTTTGGCTCATATTTGTGACGATTTCACTTCTCTGTCTCTGAGTATCTAACATTTCTTTGCTTTCGTGTTGTCCACTTTTCTCCGAACGTTGTCATTTGTCTGATTTTTAATCAAGTTTTAAAAGTTGCTGTGTCATAACTGGAGATAAATGCACGGCAATAATGGGCATGTGTGGGGGATTTTCCCCTAAAATCTGGCTTTTAAGTCTAGTTCACTCTGTTTAAGATTCCTATAACTGATAACTAGCTAAACACCTATGACTTCTCTGAGACAAGGCTGCTGGATTTTCACGGACTTCGTTCTGTGCTGCTGTGGAAACTCGCACGGTTTCAGCTTTGCAGTCACTCGAAGTGCTCGTAGATTTCTGCACACAAAAGAGGCTGAGGCCTCTTGTGACATACGGCTGCATTGAATCCTTCAAACTCTTTAAAACTGGTCTCCGGGCTACGAAAACTGAGACTGTAAAGAGCTGGGACAGGCCGAGGCACGCCTCCTCCCACACACACACATTTAATATGCTGAGGACACGCCAGCACACCTTTGCTGTGTCACCTGAACGGAGGGGGGGAGGAAAAAATGCCTTTGGACTATTCCAGTGTAAAATTCACGTTTTCAGACAAGTTTGTTATTTAAAGTATGTTAGAGGCAGCCTGAAAGACACACCTGCAGGCAGAACTCGGGGCTAAAAAGTGCTCAGTGTGCCAGTTCAAGTGTTTGACATCTATAAGGATCATTATATCTGAGAAAGTATTTAACAGAAAAGAAGACAAGTCACGATTTGAAATGTGTTCATACAGGATAAGCTGAAACGCTGCAGGAGGTGGTTTCACACTGGGAGAAAAAGTTTCTAAAAGTTTCTGGATGAAAAACCTGCTTTAAATGAGCAAAACATGAATCATATCAGTGGATTAGCAGGGCCGTATTTACCCGGATGGGTTTGAGGAAGTCCAAGTTGTCCAGAAAGTGCTCCTCGGCGTGGTTGAGCCAGGCGGGCGGAGCCTGGCAGATCTTTTCTTGAACCATCGCCGACACCTGTTTGTCCGAGATCGTCACAAATTCCTCCAGGCTCTGCTTGCCCCCCTTCCTGGGACACATGTCCCTCAGGTGGACCGCGAACCCCCCGAGGAGGACCTGAGACAGAAACAGAGGCCAAAGAGGGATTTCTTTATCTTCAGGTTTCGCTTCATATAGTCTGACTTTAATATTCTGAAATTAGTTTCAATCATTGTATTTATTTCATGTTTTACTGTGTAACATGTACTCCAACATTTCAGTCTTTTATTCCATATACTCTGCAGATTTTCTGCAAGTTAGCAAATTCTATTTCAAGTGTTTAATCATTCACGAACTTTTCCTCCTTATTGTTATTCCACCTCTCCACTTAATTCATATTTGCATTTTTCTTTCTTGTGTTCTGTACACCGGTTCACAATATTCCAGCTTTTATTGCATATTTTTTTATTTTTTTATTTTATTTAGTCTGACACTTTCTTCTTCTTCTTTTACTCCATACTGTGTTGTGTTTCTTTGCATTTTATATATTTTTTAAATTTTACCTATATTTTCAGACTTTCATCTGATATCTGTCAACTTTTTATCTTGTATATTGTGGATGGTTTTACTCCACACTGTTAGTTTTCTCATGAATGAAAGTTGGAGTAAAATTCCTCCAGCTGCCCGTATCCATGTAGGGCTCACAGGGGTCAGACTGAGCATGTGCAGAATGCCTCCTCACCTTCTGCAGGTTTACGTCGGCCTCCGTGATCTGCTGGACGCTGTGTTCGGGGAAGGAGGCGTTCCTCAACAGAAAACTCGACAGAGTCTCATTGTCTCGCAGGAAATGCTTCAACTTGAAGCCTGTGGGAGAAAAAACAAAAACAGACAAAACAGAGCAGGTCAGAGAAACCTGACTCCTCCTTCTCCTCCTCCAGTAAATCAGAGGGTTTTGTCTTTTAAATGTGAACGTATTTGTGGCCACAAAGCAATTGTGTAATTTTTTACAGAGGAGAGGGTGAAGCAGTTCCCCCAGCACATTTTTAAAATGTCATCTCTGCTTTCGGTTTGACTAAAATCCGTCCAAGCTGAGAACGAGACAGGCTGATAAAACATTGGTTTCATTCAAGCTTTTAGGCCTCTCAGGTGACACACCACTGACTCGTGATTGGTGCAGGAGAAAGACTAACAGGTAACAGTCAGGCCATTAAACAGAGACATTCCTCTATGTTCTTATGACACTGGTAAGTAAACTGTGAGGAATCCCTGAAAAACAAAATTCCTCAAACACCCCAAAAAACTGCGATGAGAAAAATTCAATTGCACAAAAACACAGATCTGAGATTAAAATAAATAAAAACAAACAAACAAACAAACAAACAGGTGTGACTGTTGGTAACAGAGCCGACTGCTACAGCAATAAAAACCTTTGACGGATATTTGAACTACCAATAATCCCAGACGATTGAGAGGTTTTATGTGTTTGGATTTGGACGGTTGGAGTGATTGTTAATGGTCCGTTTACTGTGGTTGGATTTTCTATTTTAATCTGATGTCAGTTTGAATCTGAAAGTCAGATAGAAATCATTTTAGTGAAGGTACAGATGCTATAACTGCGGCCTGAGGAGGCGTTCGGACCATATTTGGGCTTGTCGGGGGCACGTCCGCACCCGAGCGGCTGCAAGAGGGCTTTACGTTCAGTCTTTGTTACGTCATCGCTGCTCTTCGTTCGACCTGCGTGCTCACACACGCCTGCAGCTCAAACTTTCCACTCAGCTCCATCACAGCAGCTGGATGCACTTTTGCATGATGCCCCCGCACGCATACATGCCCACCCCTCCCTGCGCCTTTCTTCTTCTTCTGCAGGTTTGAACAGGCAGCTGCAACGAAGGCTGAGAGGAGCTTCTCTTGTCATTCATTTGAAACAAACAGGAAGCTAACGTGTGAAGCTTCTCTGCCTGTGTTGCTTCACTCTTTCAAAACGTGGAGATTTAAGATGACGGATCATCCAAGATTACAGTCGTTGCTGTCCTCCTGCCTCCAGCCTGCTGAACATCAGCAAACCACAGAAATGTATCGATCGATTGGTTTTATTTGCAGCTTTATGGACATCCATGAAGAAACGCTCTAACTGGTAAAATGCGGCTGCTGATCCATCAGCCAGCTTCCATCAGAAACCCTAAAATTCAATAAAAGCATCGTCGAGCTTCCTCAGAAGCTTTTATCCTCCAGCTTAGAACGACGTCACCGTTATTAATCGGCTCCTTCATCACTCTGTTTATCAGCAGGAGAGCATCAAACTGAGGCATATCTTTTTATCCCTCTTCTGCTGCATTTTCCTGTTTCACTTCTTATTTTCCAAGATGTGATCTGTATTTTCATACATCCAATTAATATTTGTACCCTTCTATTCACAGACTTTATAAAACATGGACAAAGCCATTGTGCTGTCACACAATTGTTACCTTAGCTCACTCAAAGTGACTTAACATTAGTAACTTGGCTCGTGCCATGTTGGTTTTTTATATTCATATTTTATTACAGGTTTGTCACAAACGACCATATTTGGACCGGACAGTACAGGTGCTTCCGGCTGCTTCCTTATTTTCCCCAGAGGTCGCCATGGATGGATCTGCACATCTGCTTTCCCACAGATTTTACGCCTGATGCCCTTCCTGACGCAAACCTCCCACTTATCTGGGCTTGGGACTGACACTAGGAGTACGCTGGGTTGTGACAGCCCACACAATTTTCTTTACGTTTTCTTTTAGTCCAGTTTTGTGTGACAGCTTATTGTTTTCACTAAATGCACTTTGTCTTTGCGCTTATCTCACGTAGCACAACTTTATGGTTTACAAGCTTCTGTAAGCCTGGACGATCTACCATTTATCTGTTTAAATTTTCCACTTTTCATTCCATGTTTGCAGACTTCAGCATGTTCAGCTAAAATACAGAGATCATATTTATGATTTCTGTGATTTTGTTGTGAAAGAAATTATTTAAAATCAGAAGCCGTCACTCCTCAGCCTCAATCTGATTTCAGTGCCAGCCCAGATCAGCTACTCGCTTCACTTCCTGCTCGAGCAGGAGGAACCCTGAACAGATCAAGTTCAGGCAGGACTGCCGTAAAAGCGAGTCTTTTCCGAGGAAGTATCATATGTTCTCTGATCTGTCTCTAATAAATCAATCGATGATTAATTTTCCTGTTTCAGCTCGAAGGCGACAATCATGTGGTGTTCATCTGCGCTCAGATGAGCGGAGGTATAGAGGCCCTTTGGGGACAAAAAGCCGACTGAGTGTTACTACAGTTAGTGTTAGTGATGGGTCAGAGGACAGGTCCAGCTGTCTGACATCAGCAGCTCGCAGTGATGTGATTGGTCAAATGAGAAGCAGTTTCCAGCAGAGAAGCCCGTCTGCTTCAATCACAACTCGCCATCATTAAACCACCACACCACCGCGTTCCGGTACCACATTAAAAAACTGGTTCTTGTCTGCCGCTCATCATGTTTGAACTTTTTGATAGTGTTTCAGAAACTAAAGATGTTCAAAGAGTCCTCCACTTTCATGACTTCAAGCTTGCCGGATGGTTTTAATCCACAGAGGAACTAACAGTCAGCTGCTAAACTGTACAGTAATGGTTATGTGAGATGCTTGCAGCGACCCAATCCAGGTTCAGGTCTGATGTAGACCCCCATTAGGACACTCTGAATTACACGTTTGTACAGCTGCAGGGACACATCTGAACTCAGTGACGCTCTGCGGGACGGCGCCGAGCCGAGCAGCAGAAAACCCAACACGACAGGGCGTCGCGAACATGCACGATGCACACTGACCCTGTCAGTCCACCTGCAGGGGAGGGGCCACAGGGCCAGCCAATCAGAATCGGCTCCTGCTGCCACCCTTCTACCCCCCTCAGCAGAGTCAGAAGAGAGTTGTGTTAATATCAGAAAACTGCGTGTGGAGTGACCGCTCGCGATCAGATGACAACCGAAAGACAAAATCCACAACAGAGAGAAAACAACACAAAAGTGGAAAAAATCAAACACGAAGAGGGAACAATTGAATAGAAAGATGCAATAACTGAATACAAAGAAACAAAAACAATCACATAAAAATAAAAAAAGGACACAAAGTGGCAAATAAATAACCCATGGAACCATAGAAAAAAAATAACACGAACAGACACAAATCACAAACATGAAGAGGCAAAAACAAGATAAAAAGAAACAAAAACCAATAAGACACAAAACCATAAAAACAAAACAGAGACAAAAACCAACTACAGAGAGCCAAAAACAACATAAACAGCCAAAAATCAAATACAAAGAGAAGAAAACCAACACGAGACAAAGACAGGACACAAAATGACAAAAAAAACCCAAAAAAACCCCATGTCATACAAAACAAACCAAACCAAAACATAAGACCAAAAACAACAAAACAAAACAACAAACCCAGCATAACGAGGCAAAAAACAACCACAGACAAATAAAAACACCACAAAAACAAAGACAAAAAAACAAAGAGGAAGAAATCAAACAGTAAGAGGCAAAAACTGGATACAAAGAAACAAAATATCATACAGAGACAAAAAGCAACTACAAAAGAGACAAAAACAGACAAAAAGACAACGAATTAACCATGAAGAGACAAAAACCAGGACACAAACACAGACAAACAAAAACAACACAAAGTGATAAAACAAACTATAAAAACCACCAGAAAGAAACAAACAAAGGAAAAACTTTCAGTGTGTTTCGTTGTGCGGTCTTTAGCCTTAACGCCTTGATGTGAACGTTGGAGGTCTTGGCTCATTTGAAGCTTGAGAATTAGCTGATTAGCTTTCTATGCTTGCTTTAGATTTAAAACTGACATGAAAATTGTCTGTCAGATGAAAATCTGTTTTATTGGTGCTGAACAAACCGTTAAAGGTCGCTTTCCTGCAGAGAAACATTTGCATTTTCGCAGATCTGTTTCTAAGGCCTCGGGCTATGAAGTTTCCTGAGAACTGCTGAATCCTGGTTGCTGCCCTCTAACCAGGTGAGCTCACCTGGAAGGTAAGCAGGTAAACCTGCTGCAGCGTGTCATGCCGCCCCCTCATCACACCATCGCCCTCCTGACCAATAAAACTGCTTCATTTATTATCAGATTAGAGGGAATAAAGAGCAGAAACGTGCTGATGCTCAATCAACAGGGAGGAGAAGCAAGAGAGCCGGCAGGTCGGTGCAGGTAGGGAAAACAAACGCCCCCCACAGAGAGCCAAAGCTGCAAATTAACGCACAAAAGAGAGAAATTCTTTTTGTTCAGCGAGCCTGAAAACTCCTGCCGCAGAGAAAGGACGCCTAAAAACCTGCTGACCTTTGAGAGGTTCTGCAAAGACTCGCTAGCTGTTAGGTTCCTTCAGCGAGCTGATCTCAGAGATGATTTATTGACGAAGGTGGCATTCAAAAAAAAGAGCCTGCCGACAGTCATGACTCACAGGTTTATGAATTACACTGTAGGGTTAGTCAAGGCATTCTCTCCAAACATTAACCTCTGGGGCTAAAAAATAAAAGCTAAGGCTCCAGTTTCAGAAGCTGCAGTTCCTCTAACGTCCACTCGAGGCTCCAGCAGTTTTTTAATTTTTATACGATTATCCGACCAATATTATGGCTGCTGTTAGCTTAATTGTATGAATACGGCGTCCAAGTTGTCTGTTAACTGTTTGTGTCCTACTGTCCAGTCTATAGATGAAGCTTGCTAACCAATGTAGCCAGCATTAGGTGATAACTTCAGTCCATCTTCTCCTCTAACATGGTAACCTGGGGTTAAGGAATTCATCAGGTGCGTCTCAAAAGTCTGAAAAGACCAAGTCCTATAGCTGCCATAAAATCAGCACAAGAAATGTGAGAACCTTTGCCTCCAGCTTCCTTGTTTTGCACGAGGAACTGTTCTCACAGAAATATGGAAGATGGGTGTTATGTGGCTGGTTTCCGAGGCTCTCATCTGGCCTGAAGTCTCAGTAAGTTTAACTTCTTAACACCAATCAGGGCCCAGGTGACCAGTTTTAGGGTTCTGCTGTGTTTTTACAACATTACCTTTCAAAATAAGTGCATGCATTTTGGCCTTTAGGTTCCTCTGTTAAAGGAATGGCGATAAAACCTTCACATTTAGGCACCGGCTGGCTGTTAAAAGAAAATGTTCTACTTCTTTTAAATTCTGCAATTGTTCTGTTATACAGTTTAAAAATGATAATAATGAATATTATTACTATGGTCATGTTGATACAGTAAGATTTTACTTTTCTTATCCAAAAGCTGGCAAAGTCCTTTTTTAAATCTTTGTTGCCATGTGCAGGTTGTTAAGATTAAAACAAGAACATGTCTATAAATACACCTCGTAGCTGGAACTTTAGCCATTTAAACGCTTTGAGTTTTTATCTACACTGTGTATTTCTTATTTGTGATGACGTGATTACGGCTGATATGTCTGTTATCACTCCAACCCACACTGATGCTCAGATTAGCGAAATCAAACAAAGTCAAACTGCATCGCTAACCCTGATCTGAGCTCATCCCCACACAGTGAGGGTTGCGTTTTGCGTGTCCTACCTGAGCGGCTGGACTGCAGCACCTGCAGGGCTTGAGCCAGCTCCTTGAAGCCCTCAAGGTTTTTATCATTCTGACTGTACAGGAGGATCTTCTTGGCGTCCGAGAAAAGGCGAGAAATTCTGCAAAATAAAAGTAAAACATCAAACGTGAGCCACAAAGAAGCTCTTAGCATGCATACAAACACAGAGGGAAAGACCCGGCACATGCCAGCTTACAGTGAAAACAACAAACAGGTTAAAATGACATTTCTGTTGACACTCAAAACAGTTAAAGTGTTAGTTATTATGGAAGCAGTGACTAACTAAACTCCAGAGTTTAAGGTTTACATTCGCCTAACAAGCAAAAGATCCCTCGGTTTGATCACAGATCCAATCTGCAGCTGAAGTGACCACCTTCTGAATAAGGGATCAGCCAAAGGTAGGTTCTAGATAAAAGTAGTAGATATGTAAGGATACTACTTCAGTCCACAGGTTCAAAAGCTAACCTTCTTACACTGACTGTCTGCAGACAGAAAAGGGAGGAAGGTGTCAGCAGATGGTGCTATTTAAAATATGTGAAGTGAAACAGTGGAAAAAGGTTCAAAATTAAACTCTACAGGAAGTTTAAGTGTCACTTTAAAACAAGTAAAGGAACATGAAGTATTAAAGTGAAAAAGCTCAGATAAGTAATTTATATCGTAGCTTTAAGTCTTAAAAGTAGTTGATGTTTATGTGTCACAACATCTGAGAGTTATTGAGCTTCTGGCTCCTTAGGAGAATGAAAACGTAGCAGGAATTTGATAAGCAACCAATAAGATTAAAGCTTTGGGGCCTCAGTCACACAGGCCTAGAGACCAGCGAACCTCCAGCGACCTCTGGGTGATATTGGCTCACAAAGAAGATGTTGCACCCAAAACCTCTTTATGATCGATCTGGTCACCAGCAGATTCCCACAGGTTGGATGAAAGATGCCGGTTAGTCTGCAAACGCTCGCCCACTAACCACAGAGTGGTGGTGAAAGTCAAACACATACGACACAAACCAAAAAAAAAAACTATGTTCGCCTTCATAGTAAAAGCGACTCCTTATTGCTGAAACCAACACATTTCAAAAGGCCGCAGCTTTTACTTTGAAGGTCACTGTTCCAGTACCGCTTAACGAGCAGCTCCCGAGTGTAAACTAATAGCGAAAAAAGCGACCACAAAATCGGCTGATGTGTGTGATGTAATCAGTCATGATGAATCCTTACTGATTTTGGGTTAAGGCCATGAAAACAGCTGAAGCGTCAGCTTATACACAAACACTGAGAGCAGATGACCTGCCGGTGTTGGTTAGAGGTAAAAGCAGCTGAAATCTTAAAATTCAGTTTTGTCTGTTAATGTGTGAGAGGAGGAAAGTTAAAGTGTATCAATAAAGTTTCAGAAATAAAGTCACTGACAGCCTGTTTCAGCTCTACAGACGGCATTTATGTAAGAACTGAGCTGAGATTTCACTCTATATGTAAATGTAATGAAAATGAAATGAAAGAATGTGAGGTACTATCAGAATAAAATTCATTTTACTTAAAAATGTCTGCTGATTAGTAAAAGATGAAACCACAAGCACGCTTTAGCAGTTTAATAAAGATGAGAAGTTTTTCAGAATAAAAGCCTCTTTTTTGGCCACTCACATTGAGTCGTTGAAGTTGCCGACGATGCCCGGGGACTCGCCCGGTGTCGGATGTCTGAAGCAGGGGTTGTTGGCGTTGCAGAGGATTCCCTGAAGCCAGGGCAGCGTGCCGGCTGATGGCATCGCCTTGTTTGGAAAATGACCTGCAGACAGGAAATGAAAACAGGAAGTCACAAGAAAGTCGGAAGATCTTGCAGTAAAAATGACAGGAAAGCTGTGACCAGCTCCAAACAGGCTCACAGGAGATATAGTGCACATTTTTAGGCGCCCTCCAACTCACCTATGCACTGTAACATGAAGAAAATAAAGCCCCTGTGTTTCCCAATGTAAGATATGCAGGTTTTAAAGCCATAGATGTGGTTTTGCCTGTGTGCTGCGGTCAGATTTAATCTGAAAGATGTTCAGGGTGTTTCTTTATCTTCCTGCTCTGATGGAACAAAGTGTTCCCACGTTCACCTGGACTCAGAGGTGTCAGATAAGCTGCAATTGGTTTATTGTCGCCCGCAGTCGAGCATCAGCGGCACCCGCTGCAGGTTGAAGCCGAGGGCAGAGGCACGAGCGGGTTCACTTTGAGAGCAAAGACCTTTATCCCCTTTCTCTCATTGAGCTTCACCGTGTCAGCTGTACGCGCAGAGAAGGCGCTGATATCAGGGAACCTTTAAGACTGCCAACTGGCCTCTTTTTAATCAAAACACAGATAAGATAAAGGAGAGGCGCAGATTCACTTCACTCGACAGCAGAGTGAGGGCCACACAGGTGGAACAACAGCTTCAGGATGAGCTCAGGGGTGAAAAACTCCCACAGGCTCCAGACCAAAACACCAGAGCTTGACTTGTTAAACTGGGTGTAAAAGACACACTGCAGCTTAAATCTGTGAACTGATAATGTTCATAAAACATGTTAATAAATGGCCTGTATTTGTATAGCGCTTTACTAGTCCCTAAGGACCCCAAAACGCTTTACACATCCAGTCATCCACACACACATTCACACACTGGTGATGGCAGCTACATTGTAGCCACGAGGCTGCCGGACACTGGCACCACTGGGGCCTCTGACCACCACCAGTGTGAAGAGTCTTGCCCAAAGACACAACGACCAAGAGGGTCCAAGCCAGGGCTCGAACCGGCAACCTTCCGATTACAAGGCGAACTCCCAACTCTTGAGCCACGAGTGCCACAGAGCAAATGATGAACTGTGTGCTGCTTAATCAATTAATAGCTCGAGCAAAAGCTCCACCCGCTCGAACCTCCCTCCTGGTGTTTGTCAGGTTCAGATTTACATTGTAAGCAGGTCCATATGCAGACTCGTGCAATTTACATTACTGCAATTGGGTCCACTTGTGCACCATGATTTCCCCACACCAGCAGCGGTCTGCCAACAATCCTCAAAAACAGGCAGGTAAACATAAACATGCGGGTTTAGGCAAATATTTTAATAAACTTATCACTTTCATCATGTCTGCTGCCCGTGACAGAGAAGTCATGTTCATACACACAGACAGGTCAGATCAAGATTTTTCCCACTGGGGCTGAAAAAGAAAAAACTAGAGGAAGAAAGAAAGCTGAGGTTATGTGGGTGTTATGGTTGGTAACCTACGCTAGCTCGCTATTCAGTGACGTCTGAATCATAGCCATAAACAGCCTTTTACACACTGTAATGAAAATAGTTATACTCTAAAGATGGCGCTAGTCTAGGCACAGACAGACTAAAGGGATATCCTTCAGTCCTCCACCTGTCCCAGCAGGTGGAGACTCTCTTGTCTGTGACTTATTATGAAACAGAACTTCTGTTTCGTGCTGCCAACTCAAACATGTGGATCTACGCACTGTGGCCTGACTCTGCTGTGATAACTGCGTCACACCATCCACATCATCACATTGTTTTCTTTGCAGTTATATTCCAGCGTGGTTACACCTCAGTCAGCTGGCTGCTTTATTTAGTAATTTCACTTATCGTGGCCCCTGAGGTGTTCAGAGTTTGCTGGAAGTTGGTAAAATAAACTCATTTGGACATATA
>NW_005187421.1:5372547-5382103 GCF_000239375.1 Pundamilia nyererei
CCGGATGTACTGTCTACACTGGCTGTCTCTCACCCTTTACCCATCCCTGTTGCTTGTCATGTGTTTCTTTGGTGTATTAAGAGTTTTTTCATGTGCTCTTATATGCAGAGGTGTTTTTTTCTGTTCTCAAACTGATCTCCCTGTTGGAGCTCAGTCTGGGGGAGTTATTTTTTTCTCCTTATCTTTCCTCGTGTTGTGCATACTCCTCTGACCTGTCTTCCCCATGTGATGTTTTTGTGTCATGTATGTATGGTCGGGGGGTAAGATGGCGCCGCTATTGCGTGCACTAGATCGGCAGCCTTAACATGAAATTTCCCACCCGTGGGACTAATAAAGGTATCTTATCTTATTTGCTCAGGAGCACAGTTGAAATATGTTCTTTCCAAAGCGCTTCTTTATCTGGTCACTGTGCAGCAGGTGAGTTTTTCAACAACGCCTTAACTCTTAAATCACCTGTGAGACTTGGCGATGCATTCAAGTACACCCCTGAAAGGTCAGAGGTTTTGGAGTAACACGTTGGTGTACAGATGTGATGCACCTCAGTGGGAAACGTTCTCCCGTAACAACTTCACTCAAGCGTGTTAACAACTGAATTTGAGAAAGAGCTGATATTTTTTAAAAAGACAATCAAATTTCAACACTTGAAGAAGTTGCTTTAGGATGAAACATCCACACTTTGGTTTTACGCTTTAGATTTTAAACAGCATCTAAACTTTTTTTAGATGCTGTAAACAGAGTCAACTGAAGTGAATAATGTGGAAAAACCTTAAAAAGAAGCCACAGATGAAGGAGACTGCCCTCACATGACTGATTCAGACTCGTTAAAGGTGATGTCAACAGCCACATTCTCTTTAGAAATTAATCTTAAAAAGTCATTTTACCCTGTTGACTCAATCACATCCATTATACTTCTGATGTTTTTGGCCTGATTGGTGGACAATCGCCTGAAAGAAAAGTGGGATCTACAGCTGAAAGCAGCTCAGCAGCTCAGAATATCTGCCACAAAAACAAACAAAAAAGTTTGAACTGCGTGCAGCGGAGCTGTCGTGTCACGTCAAGTCACATTAATTTGTACAGCACGTTTAGCACGCGGTGTTGACCCAAAGTGCCCACGCAGAGGGATTAACCATTATAAATTCGTCTCCATGAACATGTTCAGAGCTATGCTGGTGTGTAAAACTGGATATTAAAGGATCGAGCGGGCTCCAGCTCGTCTCTGATCCAGCGTGGCGAGTTTCAACACGTCCCTGCAGCTCACATGCTGCGTGAAGCACTGCACAACTATTCTCACACAGCACGAGAAGTGAAAGTACTTCGAGTGCCCAGAGCTTCTGCTTTCACGGGGAAAGAGGAAGACGAGCAGCTTCCTGCTCCATCTTCATCTCCTGATGTTGACGTTTGGCCCGAGTGAGGCAGAGAGGCGCTCCTCCTCTGAGATAATCGGTGAGGAATGAAAGCGCTTCCTTTTGTTTCCTGTGAGGCAGGTTTCATTCATCCAGTAAAAAAGTATAGCCTGAAGCTTCTGATTCTTCATCTTCAGCCGCTGACACCGGATTATCTCAAGATCCCCTCAGTCATTTTAAACTTTGGCATTTTACACCCTATTTGAGTCGGTTTATGCCGACATGTGTTACATTTTAAAAGTTTAACTGCGTCGTTTTAAGGAAGGATTTCCTGAGCTTCAACAGAGCGAGATGAAAAGACGGCTGAAGAGTCAATTACAGCAAATTGCTGTTATTAACTGTGACAAATTCCCAGTAAAATCACAGATATTCCCGGTGCACTGATGCCAGATTTAATAGTAAAAAGTTAACACTTAAAAGCATTTCTTGATCTGGACAAGTTGCTTGAATGCCTTTACGGTAAAGATTTCACGGGGGTGGAATAACAATAGGTCTCTAAGGACAGCAGTGTGGAAAAACACTGGTATATTTCCACTGATTCCACTAATTTCTCTTAAACAATTTTAGGCTGTTCTTCCTTTGTTTTTCAACTGAACTGCTCAACAAATGAGAAAAATTACTTTTTTTCCTTCAAAGTCTCGGCATGAAAACACACGACAGGAAGTCTTCTTTTTTTTCCAGAACTGCTGTAAAACAGTTTGGGGTTGGGGTCGTCCCAGATCGTGACTTTATATCTCACAGGGTTCATCCAGGTTAAAATATGACTGTTGGCTGCACAATATCGTCTGCAGCGGTGGAAGAGTTTACCAATCAGTTGATGGGAAGAACGTGAACTGATCAATCGTGAAGTCTGTGTTTTTGAGGTCTGGACTGTTATGGTAAATGGTAAATGGCCTGCATTTGTATAGCGCTTTTCTAGTCCATAGGACCCCAAAGCGCTTTACACTACATTCAGTCATTCACCCATTCACACACTGGCGATGGCAAGCTACATTGTAGCCACAGCTGCCCTGCCCTGACAGAGGCGAGGCTGCCGGACACTGGCGCCACCGGGCCCTCTGACCACCACCAGTAGGCAAACATGGGGTTAGTTTCTTGCCCAAGGATATTTGGCATGCAGCCAGGATGCAGCCTGGGATCGAACCACCAACCTTCTGATTAGTGGCTGACATGCTCTGCCACCTGAGCTACAGCCACCCCAGCTACAGACGTCGGGTGACGTCAGCTTTCGCTGAGCGGACGTGTCAGTCAATGCTCAAAGTAAATGAACAAACAGATGGGTGGAAACATAATTAAGTTGCTGACATGTGACTAATAAATGGAGTTACCAGCAGATGTTCAGTTTTTCTTCATTTTCACAGCGCTCGCCGGGCGAAAAGGCCTCGCATCACACAACCATTCGCTATAGGTTTAAAGTGGACCTTCGCTACTGAGTCACCGCTTCACGTCTTCATATTTTGCTTTCAAGGAGCAAAATCCAGTTTTTCTCTGGACATTTGCTGCTTTTTCACTCATTTTCAGTCCAGTTCTTATACCTGACCATTTTTAACCATTTAGCATTAACAAATGAATCACTCAAACATAAAAACTCGCCAAACTCAAGAGATGAACCGGTGTTGAATCTACGCATAACAGAAAACTTAAAAAACACCAATTTCCATCTGCAGTTCAGTCCAGCTTCGAACACCTTTGATTCAAACTTGAGATCGTTTCCATGTGGAAGTAACCTGGAAAATGTTTTCCTGCTTTCTCTCTCTGTGAGATCACCATAACTTGCTGTCTGAGTCAGCTTCTTCTCTCCAACTTCTCCATGTCCTTCGTCATATTTCCTTTCAGGCTTGGGAAGATGTTCAAAACATCTGATTTCAAACAGCTGATTTATTTATGCAACATCGAGGTCTACGCTGAGACGGAAAAAGAAGACGCTGAAGTGAGGTTTAACCCTTTCGTGCAGTTTAGCACTCCTATCAGAGCTTTTTGATTGTCGATGGATCACTGTGGCCTTCACGACATCTGATAATGAGCAATAAAGAGCAATAAAAAACAAGCTCCTCGTGATAAACAACACGGGGAGATTCATTTAGCACATGAAGCTTTAATTTGAAATCCTGCAGCAGTAAGCAATACTGCACTTCCTCCTGCTTCCAGGACCACTGTCAATCAATAACCTCGGGTAATGAGAAATCAATCAGTGTGAAACTGATATCAGATGTTCCTAAAGGTGCAAGGGTCTGAAGAGAGATGATAACCAGCACAAGATATTCCAGCACTCATCTGGCCGCCCCTGGACCCTCCAGGAACACATAAAAACAGGACTCCAGCTGGACTGGGCTGGAATGTATGTGCCTACAGCCTGATCGCCCCCTGTGTGACCACCAATAACTGACACCCTCACTGCCACGCCGGAGGAGGAGACGGGGTCAGGGTGCACAAATTAAGGTAGTTCTATCCCCCCTCCATGATGATGCTGGGGTCAGAAACACGCCTATTGTGTGATTTATATAATGGTGCTGCACCTCACAGCAGGAACGTTCTAGATTTGAACCTTTGTGTTCATGTCTCTCACCTCCAGCGCGTATTTGCACCACCTGACTGGTGCTGGTCCAGTTCTGTTTTGGTTTGACAGTGTTTCTAGCAGAAGCTGTGCTCATTTTTTGTGCAAAGAAAATCACTTTCGTAGCTGAAAAACGAAGTCAACGTAGATGACGTCCAACATACGTCAAACACCGCCTGATGTTGTCACCACCATGTTTATGACATCATCATTTTTAGCCCGAAGCTCCGTGTGCTGGGTCAACCATGACAAGCATAAACTTCGCGTCACACCAAGATTTGTCTCCCAGATCAAACAGACACGATGCTGCAGGCTGATTGGATGAGGATGCTCTCCGACATCACTCTTCATCTCTTGAAACTTTGTGAAACTGGGGCAGCCGTTGCCTCAATGGATCGATCGGCTCAGGACCAGAGCGCCGTTTGATTAGCGTTTAAATAAAGGTTTTCAACTCACACTCATGCTGCTCGTAGGGAGGGTAGTTCAGCCGCACAGAGATGAGGATGAAGAAGATGAAGAGGGGCCAGACGATTTCCGCCAGGAGCTGGAGCTGAAACACACACAGACACACACTTTGACACATAATCCAGCTAGAAACGGGAAACCATTAGAGAAACACAAAAAGAGTGCGTGCATGCGGTCTAAAAGCCTCCTAATTGGCTCCTTTTAAGCTTCACGTGTTTATTATCAGAAGTTATTCATAATTAATGAAAAGTCACTGATCGATCAGCAGCAGAGCACGGAGCCCAAACCAGGTTACTGATCAGGGTCGAGTGAAAATCCCCCCCAAAAAACAAAAAACCCCACATAACTCCAGAGAGGTGACCTTAAACCCCCATCACACTGACCGCTTTGTTTCTGTGGTCAAACATAAAACAAGTCAAACAGGTGGATCTATCCAGATAACACAAACTGAACCAGTTAAAGTCAGCTTCATCTCAGTTTGCAAACATAAAAATGTAGAAAATAAAAGTATTTTTTGTATTTCCAGCTCCTCACATGATGCTTTGCATAAAAGCATCATTAAAAAAATGTTTCTCTCTGTTATCAGACATGTTATCAAACAATCAAGCGATTGATTTATCCAGAAACTGATCAGCTAAATAACATTTAATCTAAATTGCTATACAAGTAGTTCTTTCTCCGAGGACAGGCACACACTGATAACATATACAAACAACATGGCATATATTCCACGCTTTTAGACTTTTCTTCTGTAACCATCTGTAAAAATCCCACAAACACTTTTTCCTTCAGCTAAAGATATCGGCTGTTTCAGGAACCGCATGACTGATTAATAAATCCAACATGTCAGAGCAGAAGGTGCAGTTTCTTTAAGGACAGGAAGGTAAAGGCTCATAAAAGCAGCCTAATCGACTGTTTTGTCTAGCAATATATTTCGTTCAGTCCAACATTTAAGATTTTAAGGGTCTAAAGGTCCTCAAAGGTTATTTATGGACCAAGTGATTGACTGAATAATGCAGAAACTGAAAAACAAAAACCTTTAAAAAGACTTTTTATGGACCAAATGACACCCTGATGAATGAAAAGTGATGTAAAGGTTGACAGGCTAAGCCCTGATGTGTGTGCGTGTGTGTGTGACTGACCGTCTGTCGTCGTCTGTAGGTGAAGTTCTTCCACAGCAGCAGACCCAGCTGTGTAGTGACGGACATTCCTGCCGCCGTCGCTGCTCCGCCTGAATAATCGTCAGCAGCTGCTCGCTCTGCATTAAAGCACAAAACAACACTGAGCTCAAAGGTGCAGGGGTCAAAGGTCACATCAGATACTGAAGCTGCTGATCTCAGTCCAAGTTATCAGCTGAAACACAGTCAGCAACTGTTCCAGTGTTTCCCATCAGAGTCATCCTCACAGGGTTCCCTCTTCATTCTTAGCGAGACCATTTGGAAATAAAACAGGAAATATTTCACAAAGTTAAACACAAATTAAAATCTCATCAAACATTTTTAAATTATCTGAGGATTTTAATCAGAGACCTGACATGTGTATTTTTTTAAGGTGATCGAATCCTGACCCAGGAACCTTTGGAGCAAACTGCACATCTGCCGTCACATCTTTACAAACACATCAAACTGAAATCAGAACTGTGGGCGTCTCCTGGATGATCTCAGGAGAACATCGCAACCCGTTTCAGATCCAGGTATCCTTCTGGAGTCAGGATTTCATTTCCTTAGAATTATTTATAGCGTGGGTGAATCTAAGAAAATCTCCTTTTTTTACCCTCTCAGCTCTCTTGTTTTCCTCCCGGGTTTACTCCACTCTCTCATCCAGATTCGGTCACTTCTGGCTATGAATCCAACGTTCAGGATTTAAAAATACACACCTGAGGGTCTCTCACACCACAAACTCCAAACGAAGGTTCACGTTTTGGTTTCATGCACTCTGGTTTGCTTTAGCTCGAGTTTGTAATCATGCAACAGCACAAAAACAACTTCACCTCTCATACCTCCACCCTGCCATCATCACCTGCATGGGCTGGGTCTCGTTTTGAACCGTGATGACTACTGCCTTCTATTATGACTTTATTAAACAGAGAGCACATCCATCTTGTTGCCTGCCTGTAGGCGTTACTTTATCCCACTTTGTATAACATCAAACCATCATTCAGTAAAAACTTGATCCCTTCCTCGTATTTTGACTTTTTTTCAGGTCTGGATCTGCAAACAGCCTCCCACACACTAATTAGCAGAAAAGGTAGAGAACTCAAGGAAGGTCTAATACCGAGAAGCTGCAAATAAATACATTTCTGCATCTTCAAACACATGCCAAGTGATTTTGTTTCTCTTTGCGAGTTTTTTGCCGTAACTGCAATTGGTCTGAAAGTCTGAACCAAGCAAAACACTCCTGCACGCTAATAACAATCTGAGCACCTGTGATTTAAATCCAGCGTGTAAGCACTCAAACGCCTCAAAGTGCACGTGAAAATCTACACCATAAAGCTTGAAACAAAAGCTTTATCTCTTCCTTTACTGCGGCATGAATACGCACTTAGATACGATATGCGGTGTTTAAGGTCAGACATTTCAATAAATAAGAGATGTCAACTAAAGCTCCAGTCAGCAATATTCACCCATGTGACGTCAGCCCCTGTTTCTGAGCACTTCTCGTGGGCCACTGGTGGTTTTCTTTACAAAAAAGCAGAACACGCACAATGTAAGGCAACACGCAGATGCAATGCTCTCTAGTTCTGTATTTTATTTTGTATTGATTTTAATCGTTCACCTCCCACATACTGGTGTGGACACCGAGAGCTGCAGAGCCTAAGGATGTCCACGCCGAGCCCCACCCTCACCGTCTGATAACAAACTTCATGTCACCCTGCAGACTCTCGGATGCAGAAACAGTAAAACTTGATAAGAAAATAAAAAAGCGAGCTGGTTTTACACGTGCGCTACAATAACCTGAGAGTGAGCCACAGGTGTCGCTCTTTAACCTGCAGGTCTCGGGTTTAAAGTCTGGGTGGTGTGAGAGGTCATCATGCATCCTGTCGCCGGGTTTAGGCAGCTCAGGTGTTACTCGTGGTGTTAATGAGATTCAGGACATGGTAACAGAACAGGACCCTAAGAAGGGGACCAGGAATTAGGGACTAGGTGACTCTCACAGTCTGTTTTAATGGGTAATAACCCTTACAGTCAAAAACGCCCAGCATCCATCCCTGTGTATAGCAGAAACCCCGACAATGACTTTTCTTCATCTTTTAATTTTTTTATTTGAATTATATTTCGAGGAAGATCCTTTTGAAGGAATTTTAGTTATTATTCACCTCTGGCTCTAGTGTGTCTTTATCCTGTCTTCCTCCCCTCACCGCCAACCGGTCGCAGCAGATGGATGCCCCTACCCAAGCCTGAAAAGGGAGTTTTTCGTTGCGTCTTGTCTCATCACAAAGCAGGCACTAAAGATGGAGTCTAAAACGAATCGATGTACGCTCTCTGGACATCTACCTGCTGCATCACCGCAGGGATCAGCTGGACGTCAACTGGGAGCTGCAGCTTTCAGGCATGATTAATCTGATCTGAGCAAACACATGTGAAGAGCTGCAGTGCATGCTTAAGAAGTGATGAGTGCTGAGCGTTTAAGCTGGAACTGATCTTCTCCTATCACCGCTGGCATTTACATTCATGCCTGTCACCTGTATGTTAGGATCACGTCTTTAATCTAAACTGCTGAGCTCGATTTCTTCTCTTTCTTTTGTGCCGTGCAAATTATCAGCTGTGTTGTTTCTTCCGTCTCTGAAATAAGACTTAGCGTTACTTATCCTGGGCGTAGTCTTTAGTTTTGAAAGTTACAACTAATCTGCCTTAATCTTTGAGCAAAGTCGAGAATAGTCTGAGCCGCCCGTGGTTTTAAATAAAGTTTTCACTGATCTGAAAGTAGTTTAAGGAGCAGTGGAGAGTTTAATCAGCACTGGCCTGACTGATCAATGTGATTGGGCAAAAAGGAAGGAGACCACATGGACACACACACACACCTTTACTCACACTGATCAATGAGCTGCAGCTCCGCCTCTAACACACACACACACACTTGTTTCTTGTGGTGTGCCCATGATTAAATCAGAAGGTCAGAAACGGCCTACGGCACAACAGCTGCTTCATCTATAGAAAACTTTATCGATAAAGCTCGATCAGGTAAATCTGCAACTCCACATTTCACCTCTAAAACGCCACACTGTCATCGTCAAAGTCTGAACAAATCAATGCAGTTACTGATTAAGGGAAATGATTCGAATCCAATCATCAGTGATAACACTCCCAGACTGAGGATTTAATCTCTGTGGGTTCTAATAGACAGCGTGACACACACACACACACTGAGGAAATATGACAATACTGCAGCCTGACTTGGCATCATCTACAACACATAAAAACTGAGCTTGTCTTCACAGACTTTCTAAAAGCAGATTCTGCTGCTGGTTTCAGCTCATCAGATTTTACTCCCCTGGGACTGTGAAGGAGGCTGTGTGGCGTAAAAAAAAAAAAGCTGAGTAAATATGAACATTTCACACACACTCACATGTGGAGGTTCAGGAATAAACATTTCCGGGCAGATAAAACATGTCAGAAGCTTTGATCTGCAGTTCGATACCGCTTTAGGAGTTTGATTCATAAAACCTCAACTACGGCTGCTGCAGCGTCCCCAGCGGTACGATCACAAACTGCACATTCTGCTTCTCAACTCGCTTTAAAACTTTATTAAAAATCCAAATAACCCCCGCTAAATGTATTAAAATGCACTTTGAAAGCAAGAGTTTATTCTGTTTTTTAAAGAGTTTGACGTAAACCGGGTTCACGCCCCGATGTCCTCCTCCTCTTTACTGTCTCACTTTTTGTTCTTTGGAGTTTATTTTGGAGCCTCTTCTGCGCTTTTTATTCAGTCCGAGAACCTAAAGCGAACTTTTCCCTTTCCCCCTGAGAAAAAAAAGGTGAAGCGTTTAAACCGAGTCCTGTGTTCCCGCTGTACAGCAGTTAAACCGGATTAAAGAGCAGAAGCAGAGGGGAGAACATGAAAGAGGGGGACAGGAGGAGAGAAGCGAAGTGATCTCACCTGTGTGGCTAGCAGTCAGTTGCTCGGTCCGGGACTC